>NW_023994462.1:260000-337268 GCF_015586225.1 Lucilia sericata
AATGTCTTACAATTGTACTTTAACATTCTTAACACATTCTCAAATCTCTTTGATTCTAGAAAACAATCAACTTTAAGTGTTTTTTTTGGTTAAAAGAGTTTATTTTTTTCTTTATTTCTTTTATGCTTTTGTTTCTTTATTCTCTTTATTACAAAGCCAAATTTCGCCCCCTTCTTCTCCCCTTTACTAACACTTTATTGGTGATATGTGTTAAGGGAATTTAAGATTTTAGCAGTGTCATATTGTTTTGTTGGTTTGCAGCCAAATTTTTTGAATTTTATAAGTTGCGAAAGTTTATTATTGAGATTTGGTAAATCAATAGTAATATTGTTAAGGAGGGAGTAACATTCAAAATAAGCGAGAATTTTGGATAGACAGATTGGTTTTGATATCTATCTGCCTTGATTTAAACAAGGCAGATAGATAGATAAAGGACTTTTTGCGCTAATAAAATTAAAGAATCTATTAAAGGAAGTGAAAAATAAGCGATCAAGCAAAGAGTGGGCGTGGCAGCTTCCCCAATTTGAAAAATCGCATTTCAGACAAAATTTTGTGTGAGTTATTTTTCTACCCACATATGAATATTTAAGACAAAAAAGTCTAACAAAAGTGGGTGTGGCATCTCTTGTACCAAATATATTAAAAAACATTTATATCTATTTTTCTCTTAATACCAATTTTTCTTAAATTTCATCTATATTGCAAAGTTTTCCAAAAAAAAACCTTCAATATATGTATTTTCTCAGTAACAAGAATCCACACTTTAATTTAGTTTCCAAGTACATACATATAATTATTGTTTTTACATACTTTGAGAATAATACTTGACAAAATAGAGGAATAGAAAAGCAAAGGAAAATTGCTTATTAATTATAATTTTAGCATTCATAGGAAATTAATGTGATGCTAATATACAGGGTAAACGAAAATGTGATATAGGAAAGGTATTATTTTTTACTATGAACAAAAACGTATTTTTTCAAAATTTAGGACACTAGATCTGGAAAATCTGATGTGATGGAGATATTCTTTGGTCTTTTGGTTTTGACTTTTTTTATATTTTGTTGGTGTGAGTTATACGAAAGGAATAAACAATTAAAATATGTTTTTATTTTAACTCCATATTTCGGTTGCCCTGTTAATAAGTAAGAAAACTGCAATTTCTTTGTAAAAACAACCATATAATATCCCACTGGCAATTAAAGAGAAAATTTTCCAGTAAATTATAAAGTTTTTTATGCAATAATTATTTATTATTTGTTAAATGGTTGCATAAATATTTTGAATTAATTCTAATTTTCAATGTAATATTTTATAAAAAAGAAAACTAAAAAAAACTATTTAGAGAAATTTTGTAAAAATTTTAAGAGAAGCTTTTTAATAAGCTTTTAAAAAAAGCTTCACTTTTCACAAAAGCTTTATGTTCCATAAAATTAATATGTAAGGAAAACTTTATTTAAGCTTTTCTATGCCAAAAAATGTTATGAAAAAGAAAAAGCTTTGTTTTTGGTAAGCTTTATTACTAAGTTATTGAAAAAACGCTTTACTTTTCATAAAAGCTTTATACTCCATAAAATAAATATTTAAGGGAAGCTTTATTTAAGTGTTTAAAGCTCTTCTATTTCAAAAAAAATTATTAAAGCTTTATGGTTGGAGCTTTTAATTTGGTAGAGAAAGTTACACCATAAAAGCTTTTTAGTAAAATATTTTTAATTTTTATGGAAAAACCAAAAGTTTAAAGGTAAAAGTTTTATTATTAAACAAATTTTTAAACATATTTGTTGTTTTTTTTTTAACTTTGGATTTTGGTAAAAGCTGTTATTTTCTTAAATTTTTGTATGTGAAACATATACGGAAAAGCCTTTTTATAGAACATTTTTAATTCTTGAGGAAAAACTGAGTGTTCTCTTATTATATTTATTTATAATAAAAGCTCTTAGTGTGAGAAACTTTCTTGAAAAGTTTAATTCTTGGAAGTGTTTGGTCTTAAAGGTTTTGTTATTAGCTTTTTGCCTGATAAAGCTTTCATTGAAAAAAGCTTTCATATAAAGTATCATTTGTTTTGAGAATAATTTCTTTGAAGCTTTTTTGATAAAATTTATTTATTTTAAAATGGATCGTTGGCGTATTTTTATGAACATTTTTCTATGAGATAAGTTTTTTATACGAATTGAACTTTTATTGTAATGAACTTTTTTGTATAAACTTTTTATACCCTACACCACTTTAGTGGGGAGGGTATATTGGGTTTGTGCTGATGTTTGTAACGCACAATAATATTGGTCCTATACCCACCTTAAAGTATACCAATCGGCTCAGAATCATTTTCTGAGTCGATTTAGCTATGTCCGTCTGTCTGTTCTTCCGTCTGTCCGTCCGTCCGTCCGTCCGTCCATGTAAACCTTGTAATCAAACTACAGGTCGCAATTTTGAAGATAATTCAATGAAATTTGGTACATGATCTTTTATGGTATCGTAGACGAAGCCTATTGAAAATGGTTACCATCGGTCCATTATTTCACCTATCCCCCATACAACTGAACCCCCGAATAGGGCTTTTAAAATTTGTAATCAAACTACAGGTCGCAATTTTGGAGATAATTCAATGAAATTTGGTACATGATCTTTTATGGTATCGTAGACGAAGCCTATTGAAAATGGTTACCATCGGTCCATTATTTCACCTATCCCCCATACAACTGAACCCCCGAATAGGGCTTTTAAAATTTGTAATCAAACTACAGGTCGCAATTTTGGAGATAATTCAATGAAATTTGGCATATGATCTTTTATGGTATCGTAGACGAAGCCTATTGAAAATGGTTACCATCGGTCCATTATTTCACCTAGCCCCCATACAACTGAAACCCCGAATAGGGCTTTTAAAACTTGTAATCAAACTACAGGTAGCAATTTTGGAGATAATTCAATGAAATTTGGCACATGATCTTTTATGGTACCGTAGACGAAGCCTATTGAAAATGGTTACCATCGGTCCATTATTTCACCTAGCCCCCATACAACTGAATCCGCCGAATAGGGCTTTTAAGTTCATAATTATGTTTAATATACTCATATCTCGACAAAAAGCTGCAATAACCAAGTTGTATACAAGACTTGATGACCCCCACGAATTCCATAATAATAGGTTCTCATATGACCCTAGCCCCTATGAAAAGCCCCCATCAAAATTTCACTTAAATGTCCACAATTTTATTCAACAATAAACGGCTTAAGTATGTATATCTAAGGCAAGGTACAATTCAACTTAAATGCTTATTATGGCAACTAAATCACATTATATTTTTGTCAAAGGTGTAGGGTATTATATGGTCGGCCTCGCCCGACTATAATTTCTTACTTGTTTATAATGAGAAAAAATTCTTTGTAAAAAAGCTTTCTGTGTAGAAAAATCTGATTTTGTTTTAATATAAAAAGTTTTTAAAGCATTTTTCATACCACATTTTTATATACATACATATGTATGTATCTATACATATGTATTTATGTAAATTTTATGCTTTTTAATTGCAAATTCATTTTTCTCCCTGTTAGCATTTTCAATGGCATAATTTTTTGCCTCTTGTTGAATACAACAACAAAAGAGACAATAATAAAAGTGACAAATTAAATGTACATTTGAATACGAATGTTTAAATGTTGCACAACAACAGCAAAAAAGGGGGAATTATGTATGAAAAAAACTAGTTAGTTGCTGCTCTTGTTGCCATTGTCATTTACAACATCTATTGAGTTCTTGTTGGTGTTTTTTTATATGTTGCAGCTAAATTTCCTCACATGTTTGTTGGCAAATTATACGTAATAATATGATGAGAACAATGATGATGTTGATGTTAGTGATGATGATGATAACATTTTGTTTGAATTTATATTGTAAAAGTGAAATAACAAAAAAACATAAACAAAACAGATACTAAATGGAAAAATGGAAAACACTTAAACTACTTGACGATGTTGTTGATGTGTGTTATTTCCCACTTAAAGTTGTTGCTGTTGAGATAAATGTAAAAATTGCCACATGTTTTTTTCTTTGTTTTGCCGTTTTTGCTTTGTTACGTTTGTAAAACAAAAAGACAATTTGTAATGTTTTTTTTGTCTTATTGTTTCTAATGTTTAAATAGGCTTGAAATAGAACTGCAGTCCTATATACTTAAATACCAGAAAAGTATCTAGAATCTAGTTGAAATTGTGTAATAAACAATGAAGACTAAAAACAAGAACACAACAAACTTGTTGTTCTTACTTGAAATTCAACAAACCGTGAAGAATTTTTGAGCAAAGTGTAATTTTTTAACAGAGTAGAAAAAGGTGTTAAAATTTGTTGTAATGTTTACAACACAAGCACTTACCCCGTTCTGGCAAAATTTGTCCAATATGTAATGACCGCTTCCGACAAGGCTATTTCTGATTTGGTGTAATTCTGAGGAAAATGGCTAAAACCATCTACCAGAGGAGCACCGAAAATATAGGGTAAATCCTCACCATGCACGGTACCCATACGCTGAGGATAATCACCATCTTTGGTTTGATAATCGAAGACATAGAAATAACAACGACCAGATTGTCCTGGATATTGAGTAGAAGCCGAAGCAGTACCACCACCTGAACCACCGCCCGACATGGGTGGCGGGGAATTGGCAGCAAAGATATCAGCTGTTCTTATAAGTGGAGCCACAAATTGAGCATCTGATAAAGCGGCCACGGCAGTATCACGTGTATTAATGGGATGCTGGGAGGCCCGATCCCAATCGGTATATTCATTAACAATCTACAAGTGAAAGAAAATAAAAATAATAATTAAGAAAAATTGCTTAACATTAAAAGTCATTTAAAATGATTAATAAACTCTGCATCTACCTAAAAGTCTGTCTGCAAATATTAGTATTTAAGACTCCCAAATGTAGGCAACATTAATATACATAAATATATGTATTTATACTCTTAAATATAAACTAAGTAATAAATATGTACATATGTATGTGTGATGTTGGTATTTATATAAGACTATTTAGCAATTTTATTACCTTTTATGCAGTTATGTATGTAAGTCTTAGACCGAATGCGAGGAAGAATATTATTTCAGTGATTTACCATCATTTGACTTTAATTACCAACATATGCGAAAGAGCAAAGGAGTGCTTCATAAATACGCAACAAGAAATTAACATGAATTGCCAAATTAAGCTACTTTTACATTTAGAAGGTTTATGTGCTTACACTGACGCTTGTTTACATTATACATATCGCTCATTTACTGCTAGACTGGCACAACTCAGGATTTCATTTTCTTGAACTGAGTTCTGAACAAATTAGACAAGGTTTTAAACTCTTTTATAAAGTTTTAGCTATTTCCTATAATTTCATTTAAAGCTTTTTTTTGGAAATTGTACTTATAGGGTTATACCAGTCTTGTGGTAAATAAACGATATGTATGTTTAAGATATTTATTTATGTATGTACGAGCATTTGTGTATATATGCAGTTCTTGTTGTATAACCTTCAAAAGACCACATAATACCATACTTTATGATGACTTAAGTCATTTCTTACTTTAGTCAGCTCAATTGGTTTGTTAGAGGGGGTTTTTTCTGTTGCTTTCAATACTTGGCAAAATTGTTATATACACCCTTTCTCATACTCTTACATTCACTTAGTATGTGTACATACATATATACAGCTATAATTTCAGCTTAAAACAAAATTTACGCAATTGTTTCAATAACCAGCAAAACAACACCAATACACCAAGTTATTCTCTTAAAACACACACAAAATCACTAATACATGCATTAATACAAGCTACTATATCACATGTGTGTGTGTGTGTGCAGGAAGGACTTAATTGGACTTAGAGAAAATATTGTGGTTAATTTATTTTGTTTTGGATTTTTTAAGAAAAAAGTTTTTTTTTTAGAAAAAAAAAATTATTAAATAAAATTTGTTGCTTTTAGAAAATATTAGAGATTCACGCTCTGCCGGGATTTTCTAGGAGAATTTTCATGGAAACCAATGTTTACAAAAACAGTTTCCTGGACCTAATTCATTGGAAATTTCCACTTAGCGTTCCTGAGGGATGTAGTAACTGGAATAACATTACTTTCGAGATATTTGAATAAAATTTCGATGAAAGGACATATAAAGTGTTCCAGAATTCCAGTTAGTTAGTTAGTTAGTTAGTTAGTTAGTTAGTTAGTTAGTTAGTTAGTTAGTTAGTTAGTTAGTTAGTTAGTTAGTTAGTTAGTTAGTTAGTTAGTTAGTTAGTTAGTTAGTTAGTTAGTTAGTTAGTTAGTTAGTTAGTTAGTTAGTTAGTTAGTTAGTTAGTTAGTTAGTTAGTTAGTTAGTTAGTTAGTTAGTTAGTTAGTTAGTTAGTTAGTTAGTTAGTTAGTTAGTTAGTTAGTTAGTTAGTTGGTTTGAACTACACAAATGCCTGTTAGGTTGGAGTTGAACCCACGACTTCCTGTTTACCGGACTAGAGCACTAACCTAATCTACCGAAAGCCACACATACTTTAAAAAAATTTGATTTATAAAATCTGCTCAAATGTGTGGAGCACATAGCCGCAAAATGTGTGGAGCACATAGCAGGGAAATTTTCAAAATCCTGTGGTCAAGGTTTTTGGATAATTTCTCAGTTCGATTTTGAAAAAATTTTAGTTAGTTAGTTAGTTAGTTAGTTAGTGTTAGTTAGTTAGTTAGTTAGTTAGTTAGTTAGTTAGTTAGTTAGTTAGTTAGTTAGTTAGTTAGTAGTTAGTTAGTTAGTTAGTTAGTTAGTTAGTTAGTTAGTTAGTTAGTTAGTTAGTTAGTTAGTTAGTTAGTAGTAGTTAGTTAGTTAGTTAGTTAGTTAGTTAGTAGTTAGTTAGTTAGTTAGTTAGTTAGTTAGGTTAGTTAGTTAGTTAGTTAGTTAGTTAGTTAGTAGTTAGTTAGTTAGTTAGTTAGTTAGTTAGTTAGTTAGTTAGTTAGTTAGTTAGTTAGTTAGTTAGTTAGTTAGTAGTTAGTTAGTTAGTTAGTTAGTAGTTAGTTAGTTAGTTAGTTAGTTAGTTAGTTAGTTAGTTAGTTAGTTAGTTAGTTAGTTAGTAGTTAGTTAGTTAGTAGTTAGTTAGTTAGTTAGTTAGTAGTTAGTTAGTAGTTAGTTAGTTAGTTAGTTAGTTAGTTAGTTAGTTAGTAGTTAGTTAGTTCGTTAGTATTAGTTAGTTAGTTAGTTAGTTAGTTAGTAGTTAGTTAGTTAGTTAGGTAGTAGTTAGTTAGTGTAGTTAGTTAGTTAGTTAGTTATAGTTAGTTAGTTAGTTAGTTAGTTAGTTAGTTAGTTAGTTAGTTAGTTAGTTAGTTAGTTAGTTATAGTTAGTTAGTTAGTTAGTTAGTTAGTTAGTTAAGTTAGTTAGTTAGTTAGTGTAGTTAGTTAGTTAGTTAGTTAGTTAGTTAGTTAGTAGTTAGTTAGTTAGTTAGTAGTTAGTTAGTAGTTAGTTAGTTAGTTAGTTAGTTAGTAGTTAGTTAGTTAGTTAGTTAGTTAGTTAGTTAGTTAGTTAGTTAGTGTTAGTTAGTTAGTTAGTTAGTTAGTTAGTAGTTAGTTAGTTAGTTAGTTAGTTAGTAGTTAGTAGTTAGTAGTTAGTTAGTAGTTAGTTAGTTAGTTAGTTAGTTAGTTAGTAGTTAGTTCGTTAGTTAGTTAGTTAGTTAGTTAGTAGTTAGTTAGTAGTTAGTTAGTTAGTTAGTTAGTTAGTTAGTTAGTTAGTTAGTTAGTTAGTTAGTTGTTAGTTAGTAGTTAGTAGTTAGTTAGTTAGTTAGTTAGTAGTTAGTTAGTAGTTAGTTAGTTAGTTAGTTAGTTAGTTAGTTAGTTAGTTAGTAGTTAGTTAGTAGTTAGTAGTTAGTTAGTTAGTTAGTTAGTTAGTTAGTTAGTTAGTTAGTTAGTTAGTTAGTTAGTTAGTTAGTTAGTTAGTTAGTTAGTTAGTTAGTTAGTTAGTTAGTTAGTTAGTTAGTAGTAGTTAGTTAGTTAGTTAGTTAGTAGTTAGTTAGTTAGTAGTAGTTAGTTAGTTAGTTAGTTAGTTAGTTAGTTAGTAGTTAGTTAGTTAGTTAGTTAGTTAGTTAGTTAGTTAGTTAGTTAGTTAGTTAGTTAGTTAGTTAGTTAGTTAGTTAGTTAGTTAGTTAGTTAGTTAGTTAGTTAGTTAGTTAGTTAGTTAGTTAGTAGTTAGTTAGTAGTTAGTTAGTTAGTTAGTAGTTAGTTAGTTAGTTAGTTAGTAGTTAGTTAGTTAGTTAGTAGTTAGTTAGTTAGTTAGTTAGTTAGTTAGTTAGTTGGTTTGAACTACACAAATGCCTGTTAGCTTGGAGTTGAACCCACGACCTCCTGTTTACCGGACTAGAGCACTAACCTAATCTACCGAAAGCCACACATACTTTAAAAAAATTTGATTTATAAAATCTGCTCAAATGTGTGGAGCACATAGCCGGAAAATGTGTGGAGCACATAGCAGGGAAATTTTCAAAACCCTGTGGTCAAGGTTTTTTGGATAATTTCTCAGTTCGATTGTGAAAAAAATTTTGAATATAACTCGACAACATAAGCATAACATTAGAAGTATTTTTTCTAAGTGTTACACCATTTCCGCCTATAGTTGCGTTCATAATCGTATGCCTATTTCCACATACCAAAAGCCCTCTAAGCTGCCCTTGCCACTTGTCGGTATAAGCATGCACAATATTACTTATAGATTACTCAAAATGGAAAAATGTCTGTTAAAAATTCTTCCACAGGAACAATATTTTTTTATGATTTTACAAGTTGTATTTACAGTAAAGCAAGCATAATGTGTCTTTAGCAATTTTTTTGTTGCCAAAATAAACAACAAGCATTTTATAACCGATACATACTTGTACTAATAACCTGTTAGTGTGACATTTATAATGACAACACGAAAACTTTATCACAATTTTGTGCTTTTTTTACATATTTTCATTATAGGTACAAGTACTAAACGCTATAGAGAGAAAAAAGCAAACATTACTTTTTTACAGCTAAAGGATGCTGGAATTTTTGGTTGCTGTTAGTATTAGTAATATTAAGTTTGTTTTCATAGTAGTAGTAGTATTAGCTAAAATTGTTTTTAAAGTATGAGTAGCAGTAGTTTGTATGTATGTAAGTTTTTTTATTTAAGCATCATGTGGTGTAATTTTGGCTTTAGTAAAGTATGAGAAAAAAAGTGAAAAAGCTAAATGCAAGTATGTTTATAAGTACAAGTAATATACTCCAAATGGTAATAAAAATACAAATTATTATAATCATGAAATATGACAACAGTATGAATATATGAACAATTTTATTTAAGTTTCTTATATATTTCTCTCTGATACTTCTTTTATATCTACTTTTTGAGTCTCTAACATTTTGTCGGGGGACACGAGAAAGCAAAAAATAGAAAATAAATGAGTATAGAAGTCATATTTATATATGTATATATTTTTTCCTTGTTATAAGTCTTACTAATACATGCTCATTTGTTAACACACATATTCTCATAAAGACACACATGCTAACATCTATAAAATAAATGTGTGTTTGGTGATTTGTAATTGCATGCAGGAGAGGAGTAACTATGTAACAAATACAAGGATATTAAAAATGAAAAATACGGAAAAACGGCACTTAATAGTAAATTGTTGGAACAATTTTTATTTAAAGTACTTTTTCGGTACCAAATATGGAAAGGTTTAATTAAAAAAAAATTATAGTTAAATATGCATATTTTGATCATTAATCTTAAATTTCTATATAAATGTTAAAATTTCCTATTTTTTTAAGTACTTTAGTACCAAAAAATTTAATACTAGAAAAGTTGTATCAAAAATTTCAAACAACTTGTTCATAAATGTTTTTAAAAAATATTTACTTTATTTTAAAAAAGTACCAAAGTACTTTAGTACATTTCTTCCCTATCTTTTTTGCTCAAATCTTATTTTCCTGCCATAATTTTCGCGCGTATTTATGAGCCACCATTTGTTTCGCTATTTGCTGAATACAATAATTTAAGTTAAGTGCTTTTAACTGTGTGTTTCACATGTGTTAAGAATGGCAATTCTGCATACTTTTTTGTTTGCCTCCTAAACGTTTGTGTGAAATGAGGACATCGTTTTTTTGTTAGTAGCTTTTTTTAGGAAAACTAGTTCAATGTTACAGAGAAAAACAAAGAGCATGCTTGACTATTTTTTAGTCGATATTTCACTGTAAGTTTTAAGGAGCATAATAAATGTATTATGCTGTTTTAAAAACATTTAGAAAAAGTATCAATGTCAAATGATTGAGGTATGCAGGAAAATAAATATTATCTAATGATTTTGTCAAAACTATTGAATGTGTTAATCAGGGTATACATATATTTTATATATGTACATAAATAACTAACCTAACTAACTACTACTAACTAACTAACTAACTAACTAACTAACTAACTACTAACTACTAACTAACTAACTAACTAACTAACTAACTACTAACTAACTAACTAACTAACTAACTAACTAACTAACTACCTAACTACTAACTAACTAACTAACTAACTAACTAACTAACTAACTAACTAACTAAACTAACTACCTAACTAACACTAACTAACTACTAACTAACTAACTAACTAACTAACTACTAACTAACTAACTAACTAACTACTAATAACTAACTAACTAACTACTAACTAACTAACTAACTAACTACTAACTAACTAACTACTAACTAACTAACTAACTAACTAACTAACTAACTACTAACTACTAACTAACTAACTAACTAACTACTAACTAACTAACTAACTAACTAACTACTAACTAACTAACACTACTACTAACTAACTAACTAACTACTACTAACTAACTAACTAACTACGACTAACTAACTAACTAACTAAACTAACTAACTAACTAACTAACTAACTAACTAACTAACTAACTAACTAACTAACACTAACTAACTAACTAACTAATAACTAACTAACTAACTAACTAACTAACTAACTAACTAACTAACTACTAACTAACTAACTAACTAACTACTAACTAACTAACTAACTAACTAACTAACTACTAACTAACTAACTACTAACTAACTACTAACTAACTAACTAACTAACTAACTACTACTACTAACTAACTAACTAACTAACTACTAACTACTAACTAACTAACTAACTACTAACTACTAACTAACTAACTAACTAACTACTAACTAACTAACTAACTAACTAACTAACTAACTAACTAACTAACTAACTAACTAACTAACTAACTAACTAACTAACTAACTAACTAACTAACTAACTAACTAACTAACTAACTAACTAACTACTACTAACTAACTAACTAACTAACTAACTAACTAACTAACTAACTAACTAACTAACTAACTAACTAACTAACTAACTAACTAACTAACTAACTAACTAACTAACTAACTAACTAACTAACTAACTAACTAACTAACTAACTAACTAACTAACTACTAACTAACTAACTACTACTAACTAACTAACTAACTAACTACTAACTAACTAACTAACTAACTAACTAACTAACTAACTAACTACTAACTAACTAACTAACTAACTACTACTAACTAACTAACTAACTAACTAACTAACTAACTACTACTAACTAACTAACTAACTAACTAACTAACTAACTAACTAACTAACTAACTAACTAACTAACTACTAACTGAACTAACTACTAACTAACTAACTAACTAACTAACTAACTACTAACTAACTAACTAACTAATAACTAACTAACTAACTAACTAACTAACTAACTACTAACTAACTACAACTAACTAACTAACTAACTAACTAACTAACAACTAACTAACTAACTAACTAACTACTAACTAACTAACTAACTAACTAACTAACTACTAACTAACTAACTACTAACTAACTAACTAACTAACTACTAACTACCTACTAACTACACTAACTAACTAACTAACTAACTAACTAACTAACTAACTAACTAACTAACTAACTAACTAACTAAACTACTAACTAACTAAACTAACGAACTAACTACTAACTAACTAACTAATCTAACTGCACTACTACTAACTAACTTAACTAACTAACTAACTAACTAACTAACTAACTACTAACTAACTAACTAACTAACTAACTAACTAACTAACTAACTAACTACTAACTAACTAACTAACTAACTAACTAACTAACGAACTACTAACTAACTAACTACTAACTAACTAACTAACTAACTAACTAACTAACTAACTAACTAACTACTAACTACTAACTAACTAACTAACTAACTAACTAACTAACTAACTAACTATACTAACTAACTAACTAACTAACTAACTAACTAACTAACTAACTAACTACTAACTAACTAACTAACGACTAACTAACTAACTAAACTAACTAACTAACTACTAACTAACTAACTAACTAACTAACTAACTAACTAACTAACTAACTAACTAACTACTAACTACTAACTAACTAACTAACTAACTAACCTAACTAACTAACTAACTAACTAACTAACTAACTAACTAACTAACTAACTACTAACTAAACTAACTAACTAACTAACTAACTAACTAACTAACTAACTAACTAACTAACTAACTAACTAACTAACTAACTAACTAACTACTAACTAACTAACTAACTAACTAACTAACTAACTAACTAACTAACTAACTAACTAACTAACTAACTAACTAACTACTAACTAACTAACTAACTACTAACTAACTAACTAACTAACTAACTAACTAACTAACTAACTATAACTAACTAACTAACTAACTAACTAACTAACTAACTAACTAACTGACTAGTTTATTTTCAATTTGTTAGTTTGTTTGTTTCTTATTTATTTCAATGAATAATTAAAATTTAAAACAATTTAAAATTCTTTGAATTTTTGTCAATATTCCATTTAAAATTTATTATGGCTTTTACATCATTGTTACAAAGAAGAGAGGGAAAGTGAGGGAGGGTTAAGTACAGAATATAAAAACTTGCGGTCAGATTAAGCCAGTTCAAAACTTTTTTATTTGGTTCTAGTCATTATTAAATTAACATGAATTAAATATATTGAAATGGCAAAGTTTGTACATGTGTGTTGGCAAACGTTGACAAAGTACTGTAAATGTTATATGTAAAGCAAACAGCACAAAATAGCAGATTTAAAAAAATTAAAAAAAACTCTCATAATAAGTGTAATTTAGCAAAGTTTTTGAAATTAATGATATTTCTTTTAACATTACTTTTTAAATTACACATCTTATTAGTTCACCCTGTTCTCAAAAGTGTTGTAGGCATGTCCATCATTTGGTAATTGGTTAGAATTTCAAAATCAAGCAAGAAAAAAAAAAACACTTTTCTCGTTGAAAATTTTGGTGGTTTTGTGTGTGAAAAAGTGTATTGTCTAAATTATTACTGGCATGATGGCATTGCAATTGATTGATTTGTTAAATTAATTGTTGTTCAAAAACAACAACAATAGCAAAAACCCTACAACATTTGATTTTCAACAAATTTTTACTAATAAAATGAATTAAAATAAAAAATGTAAAATAAATTGAAATGAAACCACTGAAGCATTTAAAATGAAACAACATATAGGATGTTGTAACATACACATAAACACACACTTATTTACAGATAAATGGTAAATGTATAATAAGCGTTTTTTACACAAAAATCCTTTATCCTATATATTTATATGTATGTAAGTAGATTGCTTGATTTAATGTTGTAAATCTGATTATTTTCTCTTTTCCCTTGCTCCATAATGTGGCCCAGTGTAGAGTTTGTTGTAAAAAAAATTGAAATTGTTTATCAAAATTTATTAAATTGATGACTGTCCACAGAGATATTTATCTATTTATTTATTTGTTAGTTTTGTTATTTTTATATCTGTCTGTCTGTTTGTCAGTCATTAGTTTAGTCGTTCGGGCAGTGAGTCAGTTTGTATAGCTAGAGTTCAATGTGTTGTTTTTTATTTATAAAATAATATTTTTTGGCCTATTTATTTGATTTACTGCAATAAATTATACATTCTCTTACTCGTTTGGAAACTAGGAACAGTTATGTGTATAAATTTAGCAGACCTGTAAAATTTCTGTATTTTCAAATTGAGATTTGTATTAAAAGTTAAGTGTGTTAATAAAATGCTTTTTAAAAGAAAGAAGCTTTTCGTCAAAAGCTTTAAAAAACATTTTTAGTTAAAAGCTTCAAATAAAGCTTAAAGCTTTAAATGAAGATATGTATTTAGTAAGAAGCTAGAAAGTTTAAATAAAAAGCTTTTAGTGAAAAGTTTATTATTTAAAGCGATTAACTAAAATTTTATATATTAAGCCTTTTTATTTAAAGTTTTAAACTGAAAGCTTTAAAGCTTTTTGGTTGGATTTATTAAATAAAAGTGCAATTTAAACGCTTTTATATAAAGCTTCATATTAACAGATTTTTAAAAATTGATTTAAAGCTTTCAACTAAATGTTTTTTGTAAGTTTCCCCTTAAAGCGAAACAATAGCTCTTGACTAAAAGCTTTTCCTAATGTTTTGACTAAAAACTTATTTAAAACTTTAAACTGAAAGCTTTGTTTTAATGCCTTTTATTTCTAGCTTCTTACTAATTACATATTTTCATTTAAAGTTTTAAGCTTTATTTGAAGCTATTAACTAAAAATGTTTTTTAATGCTTTTGACGAAAAGCTTCTTTCTTTTAAAAAGCATTTTATTTGAAGTTATTAACAAAAGTCTTTTATTAAAAGTTTTGAATTAAAAGCTTGTTATTTAAAGCTTTTAATTGAAAGCTTTTTATTTCAAATTAAAAACAAATTAAATTAAAAAGTTTGTATCATAAACTTTCTTCTGAAGGCTTTTAAATTAAGTCTTTTTGTTGTAAATCATTAAAAGCCCCTTGCTAAATACGTTTTTTTAAGAAAAGCTTTGTTTGCTTTTATTTTAAGCTCTATTGTAATTTTTCAGTGGTCTTTTGATTTTTATGTTTTCGTGTCTGTGTATAATTTATTATTTCATATTTATATCGTTGTGTGTAGTATAGTTTTTTTTGAAAATTTATCACATAACCCAGCAAAATTTGTTAAAACAATTATGAAATACAAAAATGTTCATTCATTCATTTAAAATGTTTTGTAAGAGTATTTTATAATATTTAATTATTTTTGATTTCCTTTAAAAATGCTTCAAAATTTCGCTGGGTTATTTCAAATTGTTTGTGTATTTGTGTTTAGTTTGTGTGTTTCCATCAGTTGTTTTTCCGTTTTATGATTTTTTTTTTGTATCGCAGATAATTTTTCTTTTGTTTTCCTAGATTTATCGTTTATTTATCAACTTTCAATAAACAGTAAAATTAACGAGTTAATGTTTTTTTTTTATTATTGTTCACTATTGTGGCAAATGATGTGTTTTGATGTTTAAGCTTTGATTATTTAGTTCCGGTAAATTTACATTTATTCATATTTTTTTTTAAAGAGCATTCATTATATTTTTCTTTGAGGATTTATTTAAATACATAGATTTAAATAAAAAAATAATTAAAAGTGATAATTAGTTATTAATTAGGAAGCAATAAAAAAGTATTTAACACTAGAGTTACCCGTTGTTTATGATAATTTATCAAATGTTTCAATTTTTCTTTACAGATTTATCCTTTTCGAACATTCTCTAATGAACATTCGGTAAGTACAAACCATTTTGATAACTTTCACTCATCCTGATTAAAATATTTCCCCCTACAAATTCCAACCCAATACATTTTTCTAAAAAATCTCATTTTAATGCTTTAATTAAACACCTTAATTTATTTGTTTATATTCTTAAAAACAATTAAGCTGTTTAAACATTTTAATTTCCTGCCATTTTATTATATTTCCTCTTTCTGCTGGTCACATTATATCTGCTCTGAATGTTTCTAAATAAACAAAATATTGCTGTTATTAAATCAATTAAATCAATTAAATTTTTTATTGCTCTTTATTCGCAGATTTACACCAGCTTTAATGGCCCTAAACATAAATCGTTCTATATACATATAGATTTATAATAGAATTTTTTTTTAAATGTAATTTCCCAAACAAACTCACAACAATTTCCTATCCCCTTTTACTTGCACTTATAACCGTAAACACAAACAAATACCAATTCAAGTAAACAATTGGTCCATTGTTTACGAATTTGCAGTATAAACTTGTGGTTTTTGGCCTTAATCCACTAAAATACATACAAAATATGCTAAATAGTAAACAAACTCTGAAATGAGGACAAACACTAATCAAGAGAACAGCAGTGAGTACAACAGCTGAATAAAGCTTTTCTCTTTTCTTTTTTTTTGATATTTTATTTATAACAACAATAAAAGTAAGAAAATGAGAAAAAATAATCAAATATTTTGTGTTTACACCAAAAATTGGTTTTAGGGTTTCTTTTGGAAGATAGAAATCGACAAAATTATTTATCTTTTTTATTATTGGATTTTTCAAAATCATTTTTTCAAAAACTTTGTATCTTTTTGTATAACATTTTTATATTTTTTATGTATTTTGTATAAGCTTTTTATCAAAAGCTTTTTGTATAAGCTTTTTATTTAAAGCTTTTTGTATAAGCTTTTTATATAAGCTTTTTATCAAAAAGCTTTTTGTATAAGCTTTTCATCAAAAGCTTTTTATCAAAAGCTTCTTGTTTAAGCTTTTTATCAAAAACTTGTTATCAAATATATAAGCGTTTTATCAAAAGCTTTTTGTATACATTTTTATCAAAAGCTTTTTGTATAAGCTTTTTATTTAAAGCTTTTTGTATACCTTTTTTTATTAAAAGCTTTTTATATAAGCTTTTTATATAAGCTTTTTATCAAAAAGCTTTTTGTATAAGCTTTTCATCAAAAGCTTTTTGTATAAGCTTTTTATCAAAAGCTTCTTGTATAAGCTTTTTATCAAAAGCTTCTTGTTTAAGCTTTTTATCAAAAGCTTATTGTATAAGCTTTTTATCAAAAACTTGTTACCAAATGCTTTTTATAAAAAGCCTTTTAAACAAGCTTTACTAAATGCTTTTATCTAAGAGATTAAAAAAATTATTAATTGTTGTTTACGAAAAATTTGTCGTCAAAAGGTTTTTATTAAATGATTTTAACTTAAAGCTTTTACTTAAAGCTTCTTGGTAAAATCGTTTTACCATGTATGCTCTTCATTAAAAATGTTTCTAAAAATTTCAATATTTGCTACAACTATTTGATTATTTAATCTTAAGGGTCACCCTTAAGGCCACACAACCAATTTTAATAAGACTTAAAACATTTATGAGTTTCTAATACCCGCCAGTAGGCCACACAAAAACATTGATGTTAACAAAATTGCACACAAAGAATCTATAAAAAGAAATCTTCTATATTTTTTTTTTGCTTTCTTTTGGCAGTAGAGAAGAACTTAAGCTGCCGAAGATGGATGAATGCTTAAAAATTGTTTTCTACAACAATTTATGGTCCATTTTAAGATTTTATTATATAGCAATGTGTGTGTGTATGTACGGCAATTTCCACTCCTCAATTTTGGCATTAAGCCCCTCAAGACATAGAGGAAATAAGTCCAACATGTGCAGTAAAAACATGGCAACCAATCTTTAGTGACAATCTTTGGGGAGAAATTTTTGTTAGTTTAAAAACATCTAAAGGAATGTCTTTGGTTGTATGAAATGTTACTTGATATTAGATTTATAGGCTCATATTTAACAATTTCATGTCAAAACATTTGCTAAAGCAATTTGGTGGTTACTTTTATTGCATTTTGCCACTGTCATAAATATTCAACGAGTATTTTCCGGTCATTTCAATTCATTGATACTTAATAGGTGTCCCTCTGCTGTTGCCGTTGTTCGAAAGTCTTTTAGTGTTCGCTAATAAAGTAGGAGTGACTGGAAGAACATATATTAAGAAGCTTGCTGTTTACCAGCAAGTTTGTTAAGGGGAGTTTATTTAAATCCATATTTTATTGCATTTTATTATCTCGGACTACTAATCGAATACATAAAATAATCTCTTTCCTCCCCTACATGTGTATTTGGATTTTTATTACATTTTCATGTGTGTGTTTGGTTTTTTCAGTTTGTCAGCTGGTCTGTTGGCTTTTGGTGCTTAATCAACCCTCCATGTTTGTTTTTAATGTTTTATTGAGGGGGATTTTAAATTGTGAGCAAATTTAACTGTTTAAATAAATAATTATTTTTAAAGAATTTTAAATTTAAAGGTCATTGTAAACACATTAGTTAAGAGTTTATAAAAGGAATTCTAAGTGTTTAACTAATTATACCGTATATACTAGTATATGGTATAGTCTTTAGTCTAGTCTATGGTCTAGTCTATAGTCTAGTCTATAGTCTAGTCTATAGTCTAGTCTATAGTCTAGTCTATAGTCTAGTCTATAGTCTAGTCTATAGTCTAGTCTATAGTCTAGTCTATAGTCTAGTCTATAGTCTAGTCTATAGTCTAGTCTATAGTCTAGTCTATAGTCTAGTCTATAGTCTAGTCTATAGTCTAGTCTATAGTCTAGTCTATAGTCTAGTCTATAGTCTAGTCTATAGTCTAGTCTATAGTCTATTCTATAGTCTAGTCTATAGTCTAGTCTATAGTCTAGTCTATAGTCTAGTCTATAGTCTAGTCTATAGTCTAGTCTATAGTCTAGTCTATAGTCTAGTCTATAGTCTAGTCTATAGTCTAGTCTATAGTCTAGTCTATAGTCTAGTCTATAGTCTAGTCTATAGTCTAGTCTATAGTCTAGTCTATAGTCTAGTCTATAGTCTAGTCTATAGTCTAGTCTATAGTCTAGTCTATAGTCTAGTCTATAGTCTAGTCTATAGTCTAGTCTATAGTCTAGTCTATAGTCTAGTCTATAGTCTAGTCTATAGTCTAGTCTAGTCTATAGTCTAGTCTATAGTCTAGTCTATAGTCTAGTCTATAGTCTAGTCTATAGTCTAGTCTATAGTCTAGTCTATAGTCTAGTCTATAGTCTAGTCTATAGTCTAGTCTATAGTCTAGTCTATAGTCTAGTCTATAGTCTAGTCTATAGTCTAGTCTATAGTCTAGTCTATAGTCTAGTCTATAGTCTAGTCTATAGTCTAGTCTATAGTCTAGTCTATAGTCTAGTCTATAGTCTAGTCTATAGTCTAGTCTATAGTCTAGTCTATAGTCTAGTCTATAGTCTAGTCTATAGTCTAGTCTATAGTCTAGTCTATAGTCTAGTCTATAGTCTAGTCTATAGTCTAGTCTATAGTCTAGTCTATAGTCTAGTCTATAGTCTAGTCTATAGTCTAGTCTATAGTCTAGTCTATAGTCTAGTCTATAGTCTAGTCTATAGTCTAGTCTATAGTCTAGTCTATAGTCTAGTCTATAGTCTAGTCTATAGTCTAGTCTATAGTCTAGTCTATAGTCTAGTCTATAGTCTAGTCTATAGTCTAGTCTATAGTCTAGTCTATAGTCTAGTCTATAGTCTAGTCTATAGTCTAGTCTATAGTCTAGTCTATAGTCTAGTCTATAGTCTAGTCTATAGTCTAGTCTATAGTCTAGTCTATAGTCTAGTCTATAGTCTAGTCTATAGTCTAGTCTATAGTCTAGTCTATAGTCTAGTCTATAGTCTAGTCTATAGTCTAGTCTATAGTCTAGTCTATAGTCTAGTCTATAGTCTAGTCTAGTCTATAGTCTAGTCTATAGTCTAGTCTATAGTCTAGTCTATAGTCTAGTCTATAGTCTAGTCTATAGTCTAGTCTATAGTCTAGTCTATAGTCTAGTCTATAGTCTAGTCTATAGTCTAGTCTATAGTCTAGTCTATAGTCTAGTCTATAGTCTAGTCTATAGTCTAGTCTATAGTCTAGTCATAGTCTAGTCTATAGTCTAGTCTATAGTCTAGTCTATAGTCTAGCCTATAGTCTAGTCTATAGTCTAGTCTATAGTCTAGCCTATAGTCTAGTCTATAGTCTAGTCTATAGTCTAGTCTATAGTCTAGTCTATAGTCTAGTCTATAGTCTAGTCTATAGTCTAGTCTATAGTCTAGTCTATAGTCTAGTCTATAGTCTAGTCTATAGTCTAGTCTATAGTCTAGTTTATAGTCTAGTCTATAGTCTAGTCTATAGTCTAGTCTATAGTCGAGTCTATAGTCTAGTCTATAGTCGAGTCTATAGTCTAGTCTATAGTCTAGTCTATAGTCTAGTCTATAGTCTAGTCTATAGTCTAGTCTATAGTCTAGTCTATAGTCCAGTCTATAGTCTATATTATTATTTTTTAATTTTACAGCATACTTTAAGTATGACCATTTAAATAAAATTCTATTACATAACTTATAGCTTACACACATAAAGATCTTAAAATTCCCTTCAAACATTGGAAATTCTCAAAGAGTAAACATTTTTATTGTTGGTTTTAAGGTTAAGCGACAGTTAAAAACTAGTTTAAAACATTAAAAATTACAGTTTAATATCCAAACAGATTAAATATTCATTTGCTACTTTCTTTAATGTAACATCATTAACCTTTTGACTACATCCTCTGCATGGTCCGTTTTCTGTTAATTATACAATTTGCTATTACATTAAAACTTTTCGTTACACATACACCCCAGCAACAGAGCAACTTCAACTTCATTTAAGAAAATTTTGTTAAGTTTAAGTGTCAAACTTCATTATGGCAAAAACTTAACAAATTCAAGTTTTAATTTTAATTAAAATGGTGCATAGACATAGACAGACATACATATAGTGTCCTTTATATTTTGTTTCGTGCAAGTTTCAATTAATCGTTAATGTTTTCTTGTCCTTAGTAATATTTTTAGTCTCTTATATTTTGAAATGCAAACCTTAATTTCAAATTCTAAATGACATTACTAGTTAGTAACTATAATTTATTTAAATAATTTACTAAACAATCATTTAGAAAAACTTTAAACTTGAAAAATCTTGTTAAAATAGTTGCCTGTCAACCTCAACTAAATATGTATGTTTTTTGTTTCTATCAAATAACTACACAACGTTAGCAATAACAAAAAATTTATGGTATTTTCATTTATTTTGTGAAAAAAAAAATGAAAAAATAAAACAACAAAACTGAAAAACAAATTTAATGTGGTTTTAAAAGCTTTTTAAAAAGTTTACTATAGTTTTATACATATTTTGTTCCGTCCATTTTTTTAAACAATATATTTTTTATTTATTTACGGTTTGCTTGCCATCTCTTTCACTCTTAGAACTTTAAGCTTCCGTCTTTTGCCAGCTTGCATGGCCAACTAGAACAGAAGTAAAATTTTCAAACGAAAAAGCAAAACTTAGTCAAGGACGTTTTTCTTTTAACACACACAGATGCTTGAAAATTTTCACATATACACTCTTGTATTTTATATTTGTAGACACATACATATATAGTGTATCCATACAAATATGATGGTATATTATTTATTATAGTTTTACTCGTTTTTCTACTTAAGAGTCTCATGCCAGTCCTTGGCTGCCGAAAACTATAAACTTCCCTCAAAAATTTCAAACAAAAACTTTTGCGTTCCTGTGTCTTTTTTGTTTTATTAAAATATTAAACTTATTTAAACAATAAACTATTTCCAAATATAATTTCTTTTTGTTTTGTGATGGTTGCGAGAAGACTTCTTTTTTGAATGTGCTGCAGCAGTAGAGTGACTGTTGTGTAATTTTTAAGCAAGGGAACAAACTTATTTTCTGAATAAAAAAAAGTTTAAAATAATTTTCCAATTTTATTGTTGATAAAAATTTAAAATAATAATGATAAAAATTATATGACTTTTTCCAGAAAAAGTTTATCCAAAAAAAAAACTTATTTTTTAAAAGCTTTTATTCATTTTGAAACTTAATATTTGATGTACTTAAGAAAGCTTTTTCAACAACATTTGTACTGAAAGAGTTTTGGAAATAGAGGAAGCCTTTTGATTGAAAACCTTTTTAGATGCAGATTTTATAGGAATTAAAAAAAAAGCTTTTTTGGAGAAAACTTTTCAACAAAAAGTACCTTTTTTACAAAAACTTATTAATGTAAAAAATATTAAAATAAGCTTTCCCTAAATTTTTATTTGGAATCTTGTTTAGATAACGATTTTATAAGTATTTAAAAAAAAAAATTTAAATGTCTATACTTTTTATTAAAGAGATTTTGAAAGCTTTTTAAGCTATAGAAAAAGCTATTAATACAATTTTTTTTATTAAAAAGCTTTTTTGGAAAAAATTTTAAATAAAAAAGAAATCTCTTTAATAATCTTGATTCTAAAAGAAGCTTTTTAGAAAAACTTTAGGGAAAGCTTTTTGAGATATAAATTTAAGAGACAAAAAGAGAAAAAAACCGAACGTTTTAAAGAAATATTTTCTGTTAAAAGCTCTTGAGAAAAATCATTTCTGGAAAAAGCTTTTTAAGAATATTTTTATGAAAATTTTTTTGTTTAATTTGGAGAAAACTTGAAAATAGAAAATTGTAAAAAGTAAGAAAGCTTTTTCTAAAAAGTGATAATTTCTAAAAGGCTTTTTATGAGAGTTTTTATAAAAAATGTAATGTAGAAGACTTTTTGTTAATGTTATATTTTTAGGAAAATTTTATATAAAATAAAAATTTGGTACTTTGAAAGTTCATAAAACATTAAAACTCATTTTTTATAGCATTATTATCAACTGCTTGAGACTATTAATCATTAAATATATATTCTTATCTTGAAGCTTATCAAATTTTTATGATTTTATTTTCAATTTTATTTATTTTTTTACTTCTAAAACGTCTATTCCAACATTCCCAATTTTAAAAGAGATTATCGATATATTATTGATATAGAGTTTATACAATTTATTTATTTTTTTTTTATTTTCCAACAAAAGTCACGTCTAGCTCATATGACAGCCATAGCGAAAGCTATTTTTTATTGCTATTTTTGTAACAAAAATATAAAACAGCAAATTTAATTTTCTTTAAATCTTTTTATAAAATCAAATATTATTATTTATTCATGTATGTATGTTTTATTATGTTGTTGTTGTTGTTGTTGTTATTTTTCTTATTGCCTTTTTAATATAAAAGAACTTCCTTTTTAACATTTTCATAGATAGACACACGGAGTGAAAAATAAAAAATAATCTAAAACTGAAAAACAAGATAAACAATTTTCATTTCGTTTATAATGTATTCACTTTAAAATCGTTTTTAAATAAATACGTGTTGAATTAAACTAAATGAAAATAAATTGTTTTTGTTGCCTTTTTTTTTGTTTAAACATTTTATGGATTTAGCTACGATATACAGAGCATACAAATAGGGGTTTAGCAGTGTAAGAAGGGAAAGATATTTAAACATCCATTTGCTATGATGATTGGCTTTGACTTTCCCCTTAACAACTAGAAAGTTGAGTCGTGTAATAAATGTCAAAATACGTTACGATTTCTATTAAACCAGCTGCATAGACAACTAGAAGTCTCTGCATATAGAAAAAAAAACAGTCATAACGAAAGATGGATGGATGGATGGATTGTTGGGTTCAATGAATGTATGGATGGTTGTGTTACACATACAGAAATAATTTCTGGCAATTTGATATATTGAAATCCTTTTTAGCACTAACTTACCCACCAATATTGACAGCCAATCAATCTCGTCAAAGAAAATAGTACAACTTTGTTTAGAGCCGGGGAGGGGGACAAGAGCAACAGTAATGAAAAAAATACAAATTAACACAAAATTTATTACACTGCCATAGTTAGAACACAGACAGAGGGACAGACTGATAGATAGACTTTGTCGTACACTCCACAACATCAAAAAAGCTAAAACTTTATTGAGGCAGTATTGGCAAGATAATCATTTAGCAAAAAAAAGTAAATAAATTTATATTTACCCACCCATAGCTTTTCTTACATACATACACCCTTGCCAAGTTAAACAAATAGATATTCAAATATAGAATTGTAATTTTGTCTGTGTGTGTAAAATAAAATTGATTGGCTGTGATTTATTTATAGAGCTCCATTTGATATTTATTTGTTATAGTCAGAGAAAAAAGTTTAATTGAAAAAAAAACAAATGTTAAAAAAATTTTAAAAAATCAATTACTCATATTACACACAAAAACCTATAAACAAAATTTTCTATAATTAGCTTCGTTTCGAAATTATTAAGGCCTACTTTAAGGCTTATAAATTTGTTTATTCTATAAATAATAAGTAAAATAACACGATCTCTGACTTACCGTAAAGAATATTTCATTTAGATGATAATTGTAGGCATTGCGCACATAAGTACGTATAATTTTATCACGTCTCTCGCCCTCGAAACCATTTTGTATATCATGGGCACTAAAACGCCAAATCGATTCACCCGTAACCACACCAAATAAAACATCATAGTGAGCACCCAGGCCACCATTCGTATAAGATGAACTGCCACCACTAAAATAACCACTGCCATAATTGCCACCACCACCACCCCCTCCCGAGGAAGAACCGCCGCCACCATCGTTTGATGAGCGTTTACTGCTGCGTGTCATTAAATCATCGATATCGAGATTGGAATGTCCGGAACGTATAACGACGCCATCAACCTAAATTGAAAATAAGGAAGAAGACAAGAAAAACAGGATGTTAGAAAAAACAAAAACAAATATGATAAAAAAAAGTGGCAACATTTAAAAGAAAAATCAAAAAAAAAAAAAAAAAACAATCAACCAAAAGAAACTGAAAACGTTTTTTTTTTCTAACAACATACACATATTTTTCCATATTAGCCTAAAAAAAGGGCCTTAGCTATGAAACGATGACTAATAGAGACAAGTAGATTTGTTTTGTAAGATATCAAGAAATAGACCAACCTTTTTTTTGTTGGCCTTTTCAATACACACACATAGATGTAAAGATTGTACTCACATATTTATGTTTGTTTAAGGAAATACTCTACTGTAAATCGTCTTGTAAGTATGGGTTTAAATGAAAAATGCCCTAAATGGAATATCTTTGAACTTAACTGCTCCTTTTGCTTAGGTTTCCTTAAATTTTCCTTTCATATATTAAACTAGACATGTTTATATTTAAGTTACGTTGCGGCTTTTTTTATGTGTAAAAATATGGCGTTAATATAACGATATAAGGCACAGATTGAGTTTCAAAGGAATTTATTCTTTTAGCAGAAAGAAAAAGTTATAACTTACAAGTATTATAAATAATAGTCTTCTTAAAGAAATTTGAAACATTTTTGAAAATGAGCTTTATGGCAAAAGTACTTTTTTGGATAAAATACTTTGATAATAAAAACAAAACAACAACAAGTGAGTGGGATATCCCCCATATAAACATCAGAATGATATTTGGAATATAACTTAAATCATCCTCCCCGGGGCATGTTTCCTTGATGAAAGACCCTCAACTTGGTGTATTGCAGTTTTGTGGTGCTACCAGTACCTCTAGTCATCCCCCCGGGGCATGTTTCCTTTATGAAAGACCCTCAACTTGGTGTATTGCAGTGCTGGGGTAAAGAGGTGCTACCAGTACCTCTAGTCTGCCGGGATGTTGTTCTCTATTGAGTGTGTCGGATGAATTAGAAGTGTGCTGGGTTGAATGATGATAGATGAAAGGTATCTTATACAAGTGATAACATTGAATTTCCCTTCCTTGTCCAGTTATGTTCAGAGTAAAGTCTGCTCATACCAGAATTACTACAGTATGTCACTGTGAGTAAAAACAAAGTCTCGGCTTATTTGATGGATTCGTACTTCGGTCTACTGGTTACGTCTCTAGCTGCTGTTGCGGACTGACTCAACAGAGGCCATTCCATCTGCGTGGTTGTAAATAGAAGTGATGTTTTTGCATCTCGGAAGTTAAGCAATGGGGCAGCAATGATCAGATATTAGATAGCTCAAGTACTTGAGCAAAGTACACGTACTCTGGACCGGAAGCACAATGGGGTGGTGGTGAATCGTCACAAAAGCTCACCCAGTGGTTGAAAAATATCACCGGGAAATAAGACAACACGGTAGGTGTTCACGTAAAGCACTTCGACATTAATGACTTAAATCAATTATGGACCGAGCTCTTTGAATTAACAAAATATTTATTTTTAAAAACAAAATATTTTTGTTAAATTTTTAAACCGTGAACATACATATTTGTGATGTAGGGTCAACTATGGACCGATTGTCGTGAAATTAGATAGAAAGGTAGAGGCCCTATATGCGGGTAGGGTCAACTATAGACCGATCCTCAATAAATTTGGTAGAGAGATTTTGACGCGTATAAAACTTATTTCATCGCTTTACTCGTATTTTTAAGCCAGTAATAAGCTTTAAAGCTACTTTCCGAAGGCGAGCTTATATGGGGGGGTAGCGTCAATTATGGACCAAACCTATATGAAACTTATTTATGTCGAATTTCAATACTATACTCGTACTTTTAAAACAAATATGCCCATTAAAATTATTCTTCGGGGGTCCCCTTGTATGGGGGCTATCCGAAAACGTGGACCGATATTTTCAATACCAAACAATATCTATAGGGAATATTTTTGGAAATTTTCAACCCTCTAGCTCATTCCATTCGGACTCTATCGTGCTTTCAACAGACAGACAGACAGAGACAGACAGACAGACGGATGGACTAGGTCGTCTAGAATAATAAGGACCCAAAATATATATACTTTTGTGAGTCTATGACCAATATTTGGAAGTGTTACAAACGGAATGACAAAATCAATATACCCCTTTTTTATGGTGGGTAAAAAAAACATACATATGTGGTTGTTTTCAGCAACTTTTTTAGACAACATTTTCATAGGCTGCTCCGAAATTTTCTTATATATCCGTAACTATATTCTAAAAAGTACTTTTTTCATTTAGTTTTTTGTAATACAGTTTGGGACATTTTCACAATTGGTACTTTTTTTTACAGAAGTAACGTTTAATAGAAAGCATTAAGCCCAGTAGTATACCTATTCTTCTCCCAATATTTTACACAAATATTTAATAATATAACTCTTTGATATGGATCGTGCATTTAGCTGCCAGTTTCTGTGGCTTTTTCAGTAACATGAAATAATCTTTGAAATTTTTAAGTAATTATTCTTCAACTCATAAACACACTTTGCTGGCAGTTCATCAAAATTCATACGTTTGATTATTTTTACGAATAAATCAAAGAGTCCAACACTTGAGTGCAAGAAAAGCATTGAAGCAATGACAACAGCTCAAGTTTAAATTCATGACCAACAATAAAGAAGACCATAGAAATCTCCGAAATGCTAAAAAATACTATAAGGAAACTGAAGTAGTGGCAGAAAGAAAAAGCAAGTGGCATTAAGGAAAGAAAAAAATACACTTATGCAAAAGAAGCTTACAAACAGCTTTTCTTCATTATTATCAAGTACTAGTTCGACACGTAACAAGAACATACCAACAAACTACATATACGTATAATAAATATCATACACTTCACTACAGATACTCATTAACACACAAGGACAATCAACATCTTGTATGCGTATAAACATACATATAAATATGTTTTCTTTTTTATCAGTTTTTTTTTATTATTATAATTTTTTTCTTACTTTTTCAACATTGTCAAGAATGTTTTGTTGTCCAAGTGTACAACAGTGTCATAGGTTCATTTAAAAGTATTTTAGCCTATTTCAAGTATCTATATTTTGTACTCTCGCTCTATCTGTAGCTTGTACAGCACTTTTAAATGTTTCAGTTTTTCTTGTTATTTGCTGTCCTTGTGAATGTTGTTATTCATGGCCTTTGTTCTATTTCATATACAACTTTCTATTATTATTATTTTTTTATATTTTTTTTCAACTTTCTAAAGAAATTTTCCTTTTTGCTATCATAAAAATTGTTTAAAAAGAAAAAAATGGAAAGCAGAATAATGTAAATGTTGTTGTTGAAGAATGAAAGAAAAAAATTACAATTTTAAAATATGCCATCATCAATTGAGACACTATAAATTTAACACTCCATGTACATGGGCAGCAATAGGAATGTCAATGGCTATAAAAGCTTTTGGTGGGAGGTTGTTTGCTGCTAGTAGAATGTAAAGAAAGTCCGTCATATAAATATTACGGTTACAATATGCCATCATCTTCATCACCATCATCATTGGCTTTTTATTCATTGTTTCATTTTACAGCCTATTAAAATGACATTTTTTTCATTATTTGTTGTATTTTGCTTTCACTTGGCATTCATTTACTTTTTGGGGCAGTTTTTTTTTTGGTTATTTATTTTTTTTAATATTTTTTTAAATAAAATTTACACTGTTTCCGCTGGTAAGAGAGGGGAAAATTATTTATTTGTTATACTATGCAAAAAGACCCACCATTTGTTAGATTTTCAAATAATTGTAATATTGGGTACTTTTTAAAAAAAAGTACTTTTTTTGAATAATATTTTTATATCCTATTTAACGATTTTTAAGCTTAATCAGCTGGTTTTTAAAGGAAAATTAAAAAAATATATAAATTATTTTATGCAAAAAAGTACTTTTTGGTAAAAAGTACTATTTTTGGAATTTTTATTAATATTTTCTTATTTAAATGAATTTTAATACAATATGTTTTTATGAAAAGTACTTTCTATCAAAATTTTAGTTATTTTGTAAAAGTACTTGTCTTTAGAAAGTATTAAAGTTAAAAAGATTTTTGTCAAAAAAGTACTTATTTCAAAAAAGTAAAATTTTTATAGGGAACTTTTGCCAAACAAATATGTTTCAATGAAAAAGTACTATTTGAAGTGTCAAATCTTTTTAAACAGAAAAAGGTATTTCAAATATTATAGCGTATGATTCGAGTATGAACTCTTATCACAAAAAATTGGTTTTATATTTAGTACTTTTTTTTCAAAAGGTACAAATGTTACTTTTAAAGAAAAGTAATAATGCTAGAAAAGCTTTCTTTTTTAAAAGTACCCAAATTATTAAAACACAAAAGAAAGTTAAAAAAATTAAAAAAGATTTTTAATTTATTTTAATTTAATTTAATAATTATTTTTTATACTATGCAAAAAGGCCAACCATTTGCTAGATTTTTGGGTACCTTTTAAAAAAGTACTTTTTTTGAATAATATTTTTGTATCCTATTTAACAATTCTTAGGCTTAATGAGCTGGTTTCTAAAGGAAAATTAAAAAAAAATATAGAATTTTCCTCATTTTATGCAAAAAAGTACTTTTTGGTAAAAAGTACTATTTTTGGAATTTTTATTAATATTTTCTCATTTAAATGAATTTTAATACAATATTTTTTTATAAAAAATACTTTCCATCAAAATTTGAATTATTTTGTAAAAGTACTTTTTTTTAGAAAACATTAAAGGCAAAAAGATTTTTGGCAAAAATGTACTTATTTCAAAAAAGAAAACTTTTTAAAGAGAACTTTGCCAAACAAATAAATTTTCTGTGAAAAAGTACTATTTGAAATGTAAAATTTTTTAAACAGAAAAAGGTATTTTAAACATTATAGCGTACGATTCGTGTATGAACTCTTATCACAAAAACATTATTTTATATTTAGTACTTTTTTTCAAAAGGTACTTTTTTCGAATGTTACTTTTAAAGAAAAGTAATAATGCGAGAAAAGCTTTCTTTTTAAAAAGTACCCAAATTATTAAAACACAATAGAAAGTTAAAAAAATTAAAAAAGATTTTTAAGACGATATATCAGTATTTTTAATATTTGGTACTTTTTGTAATTAGTACTTTTTATACCCTACACCACCTGTCCGTCTGTGTGTCCATGTAAAGCTTTTGTGTACGTTACAGGTCGCAATTTTCAAGATAATTTGATGAAATTTGGCACATACATTTCTTTCGACCTTAAAACACAAATTTTTGTGTATTATTCATTCATTTGTATACAATAAATTCTTAGAAATATAATTCTACAGATTTTTCCCTACTTTATGCTCCTGTTTTTGATATATATTTCTCTTTCATTTTTGTTTGGCAAATTAATGCATCTTAATATGTTGCAATATAAAAGAGTAAAATTAAAAGAATCTTAGAAATCAAATAACTCATTAAGGATTTTCCTGCTACCAATTACGAACACAAGGTGAAAGGGAATGTTGAAATTATTTTAAGTATTTTTAAGGAAATGTTCATTTTATTTGAATTTTTGATTCAAGAGTATAGAATTTGTTTTGCTTTTTATGTAAGTAATGTTATTAAAAGGTCAGGATGTTTTTAGAAATCTACGTTATATAATACCAGATATTATATAACGAAAATGAACACAATAGGCCTATAAACACTTGAGATATAACTCCATGATTTGAAGGACATATAGCGAAATTGGTTTTTGTACAACGACAATGTGTATATCAAATTAAAGCTATTTCACTTCACTTCTCTCTCTTCACTTACCGATGGCCCAAAGGAAGTTAAAAACGTGGGCGCTTGAATATCCGCTGCATACAAATCCTCCAATGGAACATCTCTCAAACAATCCACAATTTGTTCATGATGTTTATTCAAATCATCCGGTATAGAACAATTAACCTCTTTGGCTAATTTAACAGCAAAAGAAACAGGATCTTCCACTAAAGCCCAAGATGAATAGGCTGAACCCGACATTAAAATCGCGCGTTGGAAAAGACCTCTCACCATAGTGGGTGTAGACATTAGATAATTAATACAAGCCGCTCCAGTACCATGACCCGCCAGAGTAACAGCATTGGGATCACCACCAAATTTCTGTATATTTTGTTGTATCCAATGTAATGCTGCTATTTGATCCATTAGACCATAATTGGCAACGCGTGCATGTTGTTGAGGATTTGGATTGGCATTTAGAAAACCTGTTGAGAATGTAGAAATAAATAAATTTTGAGAAAGCAAAAAAAGGTAAAAGAGAAAACAGAAAACAGCTACAGTTTATTAAGCTCATAAATAATGGTGATACCGGCAGGTATTCTCTAACTTTTCTATTGAGCCAGGCACGCACCTTAAATGTTTATATTTATACTTTTGTGTGTGTGTGTGCGTGTGTGAGTTTGTGCTTTAGCTCTTAAATATAATAATTTATTATTATGGTTTTCTTGAGTATAGTAACTTTTAGTTTAGTTATTTTTTTAAGCTTCGTTGTTGTTATTGCTATTGTTGCACTTACCTAGAATTCCTAAACGGTAATTAAGCGTTACTACCACAACTTCGCCATAGCTGGCTAATACACTGCCATCATAGGGATTACCGCTGCTCCATTCGAATGATTCACCGTGTATAAATACAATTACGGGTAATTTTTTCTCACTAGCTCCGGCTAAAAATAGGATAAAGAAAAAAAATTCTATTTAAATAATGGTCTTTGGTTGTTTATAAGAATTCAACGAAAATAAATAAATATTTTGTTGTTTATGAAAAAAAAAAAACAAATTAAGGCAGTAGTTATTCTTAGCAAAACTGTCTAAAGTTACAGACTTTCCGGGAAATTCTTTAGTTTTCTTTAGATTATAAAATATAAGTCTGTTTTTCTTTAAAACAGTTTCAAGTTTGAGGTCGTGAAAAATTAAAAAATCAAGTTAATAAACACATACATAGTCAACTATATTTTAGTATAATTTATCAATTTGAAAGCCCTTTACTTAAAGTCACCAACAGCACAACCCGTACGACTAAAAAGGTGACTGTAATAAAAATTAGAAAATAAAAATTCTTGACTGTACGCTAGTAAACGCGTTCTTAAGCTCCATTAAATGTTTCCGGAAGACTACAACAGCCACTAACTTAGCAGACACCAAACACAAACACAACCAGGGAAAAAAGGTAAAAATGCTACAGAAAGTGAAATAAATGATTATTGCCCTGCTTCATACATAAACATATGCCATAAGGAAACAACAACAACAAAAAAGGAACTAAAAATGAAAGCTGGTATAAAACTAAGGAATTTTTGTTTTCTTGCTAATCTATTGTTGTTTTTATTATTTTCTTTCCTTAAAAAATAAACAAAAATTAAAGAAAATAAATGTTATCTTACGAAGAGTTCTTAAGATAAGCAGCTTTATTTGGCTTTAACATAGTAGCGGAGTATATTTTATTATATGGACCAAAGCGAAACTTGTTGTTTTTTTTAAAAAAGCTTATTAGAAAATTTACGTCTGGGAAAGGGCGTTTAGCAACAATAATGTTTATTTTATTTGTTGCTGTTTTTCTTTACTTTCTTTCCAGTCTTTATATGTCCGTTTTTGTTTGTTTTTTTTTTATTGTTTTTTCTCTTCAGACATTGTTATTTTTATTCATGATTCTTTCGTTGTGTTGCTACGTGACGTATGATTAATTTTAATTAATTACATTCAAATGTTTATCAAACAAACACCAGTCAGAGTAACAGATACTCACTTATATATATACACACACACTTATTTACATTTACAAACAAAAATGTTTGATTTAGATGCAGAGAATTTGAGGGGAAAAAGAAGGAGAGACCAGATATGTTAGGTGAAAAAAAGTATGAACCATAAACTGTTATTGAAATAAATGATGGACATAAAATGTGTAGAGATGTATGTGTGAGGAATGAAATGAAAATAAAATAAAATTAACTGCATTTTTATTCTTGTTTAATGATAAAATAAAATCTATTAATATAAATAAGTTGAAGAACGTAAAATTAGGGGAGACGGAGATGGAGTAAATCATTTTGCAAATAAATCTAATATTTCTAGTATATCTCTTAAGCAGAATCATAAAGCTCCAGGAAAGGTGCCTTAAGGGCTTCAAATATATGAACCATCTGCAGATATTATGTAATTGTAAAGAATGGTATCTGGTAAATATGTATGTAGATGGGGGGTCTGGATTGAAGTTAATAGGTTAGTTAGTTAGTTAGTTAGTTAGTTAGTTAGTTAGTTAGTTAGTTAGTTAGTTAGTTAGTTAGTTAGTTAGTTAGTTAGTTAGTTAGTTAGTTAGTTAGTTAGTTAGTTAGTTAGTTAGTTAGTTAGTTAGTTAGTAGTTAGTTAGTTAGTTAGTTAGTTAGTTAGTTAGTTAGTTAGTTAGTTAGTTAGTTAGTTAGTTAGTTAGTTAGTAGTTAGTTAGTTAGTTAGTTAGTTAGTTAGTAGTTAGTTAGTTAGTAGTTAGTTAGTTAGTTAGTTAGTTAGTTAGTTAGTTAGTTAGTTAGTTAGTTAGTTAGTTAGTTAGTTAGTAGTTAGTAGTTAGTTAGTTAGTTAGTTAGTTAGTTAGTTAGTTAGTTAGTTAGTTAGTTAGTTAGTTAGTTAGTTAGTTAGTTAGTTAGTAGTTAGTTAGTTAGTTAGTTAGTTAGTTAGTTAGTTAGTTAGTTAGTTAGTTAGTTAGTTAGTTAGTTAGTTAGTTAGTTAGTTAGTTAGTTAGTTAGTTAGTTAGTAGTTAGTTAGTTAGTTAGTTAGTTAGTTAGTTAGTTAGTTAGTTAGTTAGTTAGTTAGTTAGTTAGTTAGTTAGTTAGTTAGTTAGTTAGTTAGTTAGTTAGTTAGTTAGTTAGTTAGTTAGTTAGTTAGTTAGTTAGTTAGTTAGTTAGTTAGTTAGTTAGTTAGTTAGTTAGTTAGTTAGTTAGTTAGTTAGTTAGTTAGTTAGTTAGTTAGTTAGTTAGTTAGTTAGTTAGTTAGTTAGTTAGTTAGTTAGTTAGTTAGTTAGTTAGTTAGTTAGTTAGTTAGTTAGTTAGTTAGTTAGTTAGTTAGTTAGTTAGTTAGTTAGTTAGTTAGTTAGTAGTTAGTTAGTTAGTTAGTTAGTTAGTTAGTTAGTTAGTTAGTAGTTAGTTAGTTAGTTAGTTAGTTAGTTAGTTAGTTAGTTAGTTAGTTAGTTAGTTAGTTAGTTAGTTAGTTAGTTAGTTAGTTAGTTAGTTAGTTAGTTAGTTAGTTAGTTAGTTAGTTAGTTAGTTAGTTAGTTAGTTAGTTAGTTAGTAGTTAGTTAGTTAGTTAGTTAGTTAGTTAGTTAGTTAGTTAGTTAGTTAGTTAGTTAGTTAGTTAGTTAGTTAGTTAGTTAGTTAGTTAGTTAGTTAGTTAGTAGTTAGTTAGTTAGTTAGTTAGTTAGTTAGTTAGTTAGTTAGTTAGTTAGTTAGTTAGTTAGTTAGTTAGTTAGTTAGTTAGTAGTTAGTTAGTTAGTTAGTAGTTAGTTAGTTAGTTAGTTAGTTAGTTAGTTAGTTAGTTAGTTAGTTAGTTAGTTAGTTAGTAGTTAGTTAGTTAGTTAGTTAGTTAGTTAGTTAGTTAGTTAGTTAGTTAGTTAGTTAGTTATAGTTAGTTAGTTAGTTAGTTAGTTAGTTAGTTAGTTAGTAGTTAGTTAGTTAGTTAGTTAGTTAGTTAGTTAGTTAGTTAGTTAGTTAGTTAGTTAGTTAGTTAGTTAGTTAGTTAGTTAGTTAGTTAGTTAGTTAGTTAGTTAGTTAGTTAGTTAGTTAGTTAGTTAGTTAGTTAGTTAGTTAGTTAGATAGATATTTTATCAAGTTTTCACCTTTCTCACATTTTGCAATAAAAAGTTTTAAACATCATATTAATACCAATAACTTGTTTTTAGTTTTGCGTTTGTATTTAAATTCTATTTATTGTGTATATTTTTTTTTGCTTTCTCTTTCCTAATTTTCCATTTTAATATGCCGGATATTAAACTAGTTCGTTTGGTTTCATTTGTGCTTTATGGCAATTTTAGACGATTTATTTCCTTTTTGATCATTTGTTTCCTTTAGTAATTTCCTCTGCTATAAATGTATGTTAATACTCAAGCATAAATGTGTAGCATATTTTTTTATTTTTTTTCGATGCTTGCTTAAAATAATAAATCTATTTTTTTTCTGCTTTATGTTAAATACATTTATGTATGTGTTTAATCTAAAGCTTTTAGCTATAAATCCTCATCATTAAAATACTTTACTAAATTTTGCATTTAAATTTGTAGTTTACCTTGCTTTGGTAATTGTTTTGAAGGTCAGTTTAAACATAATTAGGGCAAAGATCATTTATTTTAATTTAAATGGAATAATTTAAATAAGAAATCAATAAAAAAATGATTAACTGCTTTTCTGTTATTGCTACAAAAACCGCTTCGATATTATATAAATTCCTTAAATTAAACCGGAGTCATACACATTTGAATCTGTACGTATGCGTGTTAATTATTTGTTAAAAAATATTCCTCATACGCCCAAGGCGTTAATAGTAAATGCTTTGCTCTGTTTTTACATTCTTTTTTCCATAAAAATTATGCTTTTTTTCGTATTATTTTTAAATAAATTTATCACTTTTATAAACACATAATAAATGAAAATTAATGTGTTGCATTTCAAGTATGTAAATATGGTTGTTCGTAGGAATGTAAATTTTTTTTGAATGAATATATATCTGTATGTAGTTATAGAGAGAGAGAGAGAAAAGAAAAAAATTACAAAAAACATAAATTTAATATAAAACGATAGGCAGACACAGCTGTTAAAGCAATAAATTAAATAGGTAGTGACAATGAAAACTTTTAAAAAGGGACTATGGTGAAATTAAGGAAAAAATAAAAAAAAAAGATTTTAAGCTTTTAGTGAAAAATTTGATATTTTAAAGAGAATATGAGTTTTCTACTAAAAATAGATTTTTAAGGATTTTTGAAGGATATTATGGGTGATCTCAAAATTATATTTTCAAGCTAAAAATTAATTATTTCCTTTAAGACCTTTTTTACAGCATTCACAGTTTGAATGCATTAAATAAAAAAACAACAATTTATATAGTCTCATGTTTTAATGATCATTTAATATCAATTTCATTATTTTACTCTATTGACTCTAGTTGCTATTTATGTATTGGTGCGAAAATAATTTGAAAAATGCGTTAAAATTTTCAAAAAGAATTCAATAAAATAATATACAAATAAAAAACTTATTTGAAAGTAAAAACAGAAATTTCCTTTATTTTTTGCCTACTTAAAGTCCCTAAAGTAGTTAAATTAAATTGATTTGGTTTTTTTCCAACTACTTGCCTCGCAGCCTAGAGGATGTATAGATTACTAAACGTTATGTGTGTGTGTTAATACTTAATGCATTAGAGGTCGTTAAAGAGTCTGGCTCTCTAAAAAGACGTCTCCCCAAAGCAGACAACAACACAAAACAGTAAAAACAGAAAAAACAAAAAATAAAGAAACAACAACAATAAACAGCCATTGATTTGAATGGACTCTTGTCGTTTACGTGTAAATGGTTAAAATGAGGTGGTTTCCATTTGATTTGATGTCAACAACTGAGCAGCAGTAGTAGTAGCATCATTAACAAACTGACTGACTGACTGACTGACTAAATGAATGAACGAAGGAAGAAAGCAGATTTTTACACAAAATGGTAATTTTGATTGAAATGTAGTTGAGAATCTATTTAATGCAGTAACCAATAAAGTGACTGTCTGACTGACTGGCACTCACTCACATTCAGTAAAATACACACACTCTATTGCCTACTCACTTACTTAATGGGGGGAACTTTTACCACATGTGTGCCTGTATTTGATGTGTATTAAACAGGAAATGACCACAAATACATTCATACATATTGTTTTAAACAGCTCTTGCTACGGTTATAAGTATGTATGTGTGGGTGTTTATGGCTCTATACTTGGGTTTGATTACACTCAAGTACATATGTATGTAGGTGTAGATGTATATGTGTGTACTACAGTGTTTTTGTCATCAAAGTAACCATTTAACCGAATATTGAGATGTGTGTAATTGTTTTATTTTAACATTTTCTCTTTATTTGGTGGTATTTTTATTGTCGTTCACAGTGTGAGAGTTTAATTATTATTTTTTTGTTGTTTTTGTATTTTGTTGGTTATTTACTCCTTGTTATTTTGTGAGGTCTCTGTGTGATATGGATTTTATTTGAATTTTATATTGTTTTAAAGACCCAATTGACACAAGTAATAAAATTATATTGTTTTATATTAAATATTAACTTTTTAACTTTTTGTTGTTGGAGTGCATTGTTTATTAACATTGATTAAACATTAAAATGTATGGACACATGTCGTTTTTTCCTGTCTAAATGCAGATTAACGCTTACGTTTTTTTGTATTAAATTAAAATTACATTGTAATTAATGTCAGAAAATTTAAAACAACTGTGAAAGTATAGTCGGTCAACCTCTGTCTGTATATCAGTAATATAACTTTTGTATGTAAGCTCTAAATGGTACCTTCGACAAAAAGCTTTTTGTGTTAAGCTGTATAAAATAAGCTTTCTATAAGCTTTAATCAATTTATAATATCGTAATTATCCCATTTATATAGTAGCTTACAGATCCCCCAATTCGGTTTAAACCTTTATTTCAATAATTCTGATTAACTGCAACAAATTCAATTATTCATAGTTGTTGTTTTTGTTTTGACATTTACCATATGTGGCGGCATTTTGTTGTTTTTTAATTGAATTTATTATTTTAATTATAGTAATTTTATTTATTTATTTATATTTTGTTAAACAGTGTGTATATGCTTGAAAGTAAAAGTTGTTTTATTTTTAGTGATTTTTTTAAAATACAATTAATAAAATATTACACAAGAATGTTTGTATGTATGTATGTTGTTGTTGTTTGTTATTGTTTTTATTTGTTTACATTTTTTATTAAATAAATTAATGAGATTATGAAACGTTTTTTGTGGTTAATTTTTAATTAAAAACAATTTTGTCTGTCTTGTTATCAGCAACTCTAGTATATATAGCTATATACGTATGTATGTATGTGTATGTATGTACATTGGCAGCAATGTGAAAGTGTTGGTAATAAATTTTAGTTTTATGTTAAAACCATTATTTGGCTTTGGCAAAGTTTATTAATCTTCTGCATGAAGAGAAAAACACATATACTTACACATACATAGTACATGTATATGTATGCATGTGTATGTATTTGTATAACATATTTATCTAACTATTTATTGGGGTAATATCAATATTGTTTTTGGCACATAAAATTATTATGTATTTAAAACATTTATGTATTTTGGGCAAATTTTTGTCTTTCTCTTTTGTTTTTCCAAAAAAAAAAAAAATCAAATATTGTTTTTATCAGCCAAGTATGTCACATATCATTGTACTCACCATTGATGGGTGAAAATATATTTAAATATAGACAGTCTTCTGATTGATTTTCCAGATGTGGCAATAGTCTTTTTAAATATTCTAAACGTCCTTTTGGCATTTTCTCCAATGCAGCCGTTTCATTTTGTATATTTGGCAAACGTTGTGGACAGACGGGACTGTATGTATCCGATATACGTATGCCATCCCAGGGAGCTGGTGCACGTGTAGGACTAAATCTGCAAAAAATATATACAAAGAAAAAAAAAAAAATATTAAAGAAAAACAGTAATGTAGAGAATTAAGATAAGAAGATCAAAAATAAATATATTTATTGTATTGGAAGGAAATCAACAATCAATTCGCCAAAAGCAACAATAAAATAATGTGAACTGGATATTAAAGTTTAAGGATATTAAATAAATTTTAGTTGTTATCGTATTCTAAGAATGTATATATAAGTATACTAAGAATGAGCTGAATATAAGAACTTTTTCTGTTTTTGGTAAGTTTATGATAATAAAGCTTAAATGATTTTTGTTGGAGTTAAAAAATCTATTATGTTCGGAAAAAGCTTAGAAATGCTATTCAACTGTGTATTATTTAAATACTAGACGAGTTTTTTAACAAACAATTTTCTATCGCAAAAAGCTTTTATCCACAAAAAAACTTTTAAAAAGCTTTCAATTACTTTTTTCATAAAAAGCTTGATAGTGCTTTTTTACTGAAAGCCAAAACATCCTTTCTGTAAAAAGAAGTTAAAATTAATTTTGCGCAATAAGCTTCGAAGTGTTTTTACATAAAAAGCTTAACCAGTTTTTTTTTTAACAAAAAGCTTAAATATTTTTTTTCACAAAAAGCTTAAATATGTTTTTTCTCACAAAGTTTTTTTTTTTACAAAATGATTTTTTAAGAAAGCTTTTTGCAAAAAGCTTTTAAAATTTAAAAAACTTTTATCACAAAAATTATTTTACAAAAGCATTTATTCACAAAGGCATTTTCGATTTTGCAAATGCCAGAAAACTTTATAGAGCTTTTTAATGAAGTCAGAAGTTTCTCAAAAAGCTTAAAAAGTTTTTTTAGATTTTTTTTTCAAAAACCTAAAACCCAATAAAGAACTTAAGAAAGCTTTTATATCACGCAATTTCAAGGAAACTTATAAAAAAAACTTTTAAAAGCTTTTTGTACAAAAATATTTTAAACTTCAAATTACTTTTTTCATAGTAAATTTTATAAAGAGCTTAAAAATAGTTTAAAACTAAAAGCTTTAATGTTCTAATTACAAAAATGTCTACAATAAGTTTCAAAATAAAGCTTTACATAAGCTTTAATGCTACCGACACAAAAACCTCTAAAATCTTTTAAATATAATAATTTTTTTTTTTTTCAGAAAACCATAAAAAGCTTAAAAAAAGTTTATTTTTTCACAAAAGCTTAATAACCTAAACTCTTTTTACAATTAAACTTTTTCCGAGAAAAATATCTTAACACTTTTTTATAATAAACTTTTTCAACAGTTTTGGCCACAAAAACCTTAAAAAAAGCTTTTTTCAAAAAGAGATATTTTTAAGTTACTAATTTTAGATTCAGTCTGTTACAGCTGTGATTACAAACCATTACCAAAATTCATGGTCAACTCAATTCAAATATTGTTTAAAAAACAGGTCCAGCAACACAATTATTAAATATAAAAAAACTCAGAGATAATTTAAAAAAGGACACATTTAAAACATAAAATTATAATGATGGGTCAACATGTTGTTGTTGATAATGTAAAGTTGTTGCCATTACCGCAATCAAAGTGGAATGTAAACAAATTGTGGTACTTGCATAGAGAGACAGACATCTGGGGGAAAGGGAGAAGGAACGTTTTTTTTAAGAATTTCAGCCCTAAAATATTAACATTAACATCACTATTCATTATTCACTTGTTTCCAAGTATCAGTGTCACATACAATTTAAATATGATTTTATATTAAAGACAACCTTATGCTGTCATCACTTTTTTACAATTTACGTTATTAAAACACAAACTTTTTTCCAATTTTTTTTGTGGCTCTGAGTGCCTGGCTGTCTGACTGGTTCGCTGGTTGGTTGTTGTTTAGTGGTTTGATGATTTGTTTGTTTTTTGTATTTTTATCATTTTTATTTCATGTACAAAATTTTTCAACAGCTGTTGCTATACATTCAAATCCTATTTCTAATTTTAAGTCCTTTTTTATTTCAAACACCCCTTCTCTCAATAAAATGAAACAGAATCCTTATTAAGTTTTTTTTTTCAATGCTTTCACTTCTCATTTGTGTTTAGTGTCACACACAATTATAGGAATTTCGAAATTTGTTAACAAATAATAAAAAGCAATAAAAAAATAAAATATTATAAAAAGTAAAAAAATGTAAAATCTTTAAACAAGCAGCGGGAAAAATCCATGTTAAGCGGATCATGTTTATAAAACTTCAACAAGAGTATGCCATTTCCAAAAAGTAAAAATAAGTGGAAAATACAACATCCGTAAAACAAACAATCAGCCAACCAAACACAACCATATTCTTTCCTTTTGTTGTGTTGGTATTGGTATAAACATAATTTTGGCCAAATATTCAAAAGGTATTTTGTCGGTTAAATTTTTTTATTTATTTAAGTTGGGCTACAAAGTACAATTATTTTGTTTTTTATATTGTGTATTGTTTGTTTTCCAAAATATTTTTATACCTATTTTATTTTCATTGCAAGGAGTGTTGGTGGGAGTTTTTATTCAAGTGCGTGTTGTACTTTTTTAATTTGATTAAATCATTAAATTGGAAAAAACAGCAATAAAATGTTTTAAAGATTGTTTGACTGCTTCCTTTTGTTTATGTCCAAATCACCTTATATTTTTGTTTGAAAATATTTCTAAATTTGTGAAAAGGTTATTGTATTTATTCACATAAATATTTTTGATAATGAACAAACAAAGAGATTTAATTTAAACAAATTTAAAGGAAAGGTAAATTTGGTAACTAAATAAACCCTCAGTTATAAAGAAAATATTGGATTTAACTTTATTATAAAAAAATATTTGTTAAACAAAAACATTTTTCGAAGAATTTTTTTTTTAAACCAACTATATCTAATTTAAAAGCTTTTATGGCGAAAAAAGCGTTTTTAGTGAAAAGCATTTTTTGGTCAAAACTGAGTAATTTCTTGAGCTTTTGTATGCGAAACTAGAACTGACCTTGAAATGAACTAGAACTGAACTAGAACTGAACTAGAACTGAACTAGAACTGAACTAGAACTGAACTAGAACTGAACTAGAACTGAACTAGAACTGAACTAGAACTGAACTAGAACTGAACTAGAACTGAACTAGAACTGAACTATAACTGAACTAGAACTGAACTAGAACTGAACTAGAACTGAACTAGAACTGAACTAGAACTGAACTAGAACTGAACTAGAACTGAACTAGAACTGAACTAGAACTGAACTAGAACTGAACTAGAACTGAACTAGAACTGAACTAGAACTGAACTAGAACTGAACTAGAACTGAACTAGAACTGAACTAGAACTGAACTAGAACTGAACTAGAACTGAACTAGAACTGAACTAGAACTGAACTAGAACTGAACTAGAACTGAACTAGAACTGAACTAGAACTGAACTAGAACTGAACTAGAACTGAACTAGAACTGAACTAGAACTGAACTAGAACTGAACTAGAACTGAACTAGAACTGAACTAGAACTGAACTAGAACTACTACAGAGGTCTAGTTCCGGAAGTCTCCGGAACGAGCGAAATGCGTAATTTATGATGAGATTGGAAACAGATGAGCAAAGTGTAAGCCATCCAATTAATTTTGAAAAATACTAAAATTAAAACAAACAATTTAATAATTGCATGAATATAAAATTGCTCAACCATATGTTGCATTTTCAAAGGAAGTGCAACCGCCACTACATTTTCGAAAATAATAACTGGAAAAATTATAACAAAATAAACTCAAACTCACCTATTTTGTTTGGTGGGTGGTGTGGCATACGGAACACCCAAAAACACTTCAACCGAACGTAAAAACCGATAATTATCCAGTGGCAGTATTAGACCATGCAAACGACCGTAGCGTGTCTGAACAATACGATGACCGAGACGTAGATTTTTATATATGTCCGATTTGGAGGCTTGTATATTAAGAGCGGGTGATGATTGAATGATGGCGGAAAGACAAAGTATTAGTAGGGTGGCGGTTAGAGAATGCCAGCGATGTTGATGACGCCACCACGACATTGGCTTTAAGCGACAACGACAACTTGTTGTTAAAGTTTCTGCTGCTGGTGTGGCAGGTGGTGTTGTTGTTGTTGTAGTAGTTGCTGTTGTTATATTAATTCTAGTGTAGAGAAGTTCTGTTGCTGAATTTAAAGTACTAGCTAGCGTGGTTGCTATTGTTGTTGTTAGAGCAGCAGTTGCTGTCGTTGACAGTGATTTTTTGCATGTTTTTAATGATTTTATTTTTGTAGTTGTTGTATGTGTTATGGGTAGTGTTTTGCAGTCTTTAATTGTTATTGTTTTTGTGTTGTGTAGTTCTTCGTGTTTTGTTGTTGTTGCTGTTGCTGCTGCCGTTGTCAAGCAATTGCAGTTTGTCAGCCGCATAATGTTGGTTTATTGAAGTTTTATATTTTTGCTTTTTCTATATTTGTTGTTGGTTTTGTTAGTTTAACAACGGTTTTGTTTGTGTTTTATTTTTGTTTTTATTATCGTATTCATTTGTTGTTACAGTTTAACATGTTATTTTTTGTTTTATTTTTTCCGTTCGTTTGTCGCATCAGACTCTGCCTGCAAGTGTTTAAGTTTTTAACAACAACACATTGGCTTTTTCCCATCGATTTCGATTTTCTTGTTTTTTGTTTTGCAATTTTCTATGTTTTTTTCCCTGTTAGTTTTGTTTGTTATGGCATAAATTTTTAGTTAGAATTTTTTGTTATTGTTGTTGATACTGCTGTTGTTATTCTGCGGTATTCATACTTTTATATCTATCGTTTTCAAAGCCAATATTTATTGTTAAAACAAAATGTTTGGGAAATTTCATGTTTTTTTTTTCTTGTTGCTTGTGTTTTTCTTTATTCGATTTTGTGTTCGTTGCAGTTGTCTGTTTAAATAGTTTAATGCAAATTTTAGTATTTCAATTTAATTTTTTTTTAGTTTTGGCAATTTTACACATTTCATAGCGTTAATAATTTCTATTATTTTGAACACTTTTTTGTTATATTTATGGAGAATTATCTGGAAATAAAAGAAAAAATGGAAACGTTTAAATTTTTTTTGTTACAATCAAAATCAAAATTTATTTCAAGTAAATTATACCTAAACGTATACGTAATATTATTAGCGTAATAATTACAAATAAATCATACGTCTTTTTAGTTCGATATAAAATAAATTAAAATATGCTCTTAAAAGTATGCTTTAGATAATATTTATTCATTCATCCCAGACGCATGAGTATTGAGTATCAAATAAAATATCAATTATACGCCCTCATTAAGTTGTTCATTATTTTCTCTATTTTTAAAACTTTATTTTTCAGTGATTTTCTTGCTATAAGAAGGATTAATTACTTTTTTAGTTTTGTTTTTATTTTCTATCGTTTTCATTTCTCTTTTGTTCTAAAAGCTGCCCTTAATAGCATTTGTGTACTTAAGTATTAGTCCAAAAACTTGTCATTTGTTAATTATACACGATTTGTAGCTAAAAACTTTTATTAAAATTTTCATATTGTTTCAGTTAGTTTTTATGTTATGTTTACAATTTTGTTAAATGTTAGTGACTCCCCACAATTTGTTGACAAAAGGAAAAAAAAACTATGATTAAATTTTAAAACTACGGTAATCACTACAAATTTGCGGTAACACATGTTACAAATGTTTTTCAAAAATTACTGTAAATTATGATGAGGTAACAGAGCAGGTTTTTCTGTTTTTTCCTTCTCACTCTTTTACGTTTTCAGTTTTTATTATATGTCTGCTGTCAAATTATTTCTAATAAGAAATAAATTAGTTGTACTTTGCAGTTGATGCTTTGAAACAGGTGATGAAAATGTTTGAAACGTTTGAGTGATTGTTGTGGAGAAAAATTAACTAATTGAATTTTTTTGTTAATAAATTTAATAATTTAGAAAATTTTACTTGCTGGCTCTACTCTTGAGAATAAACTCCTCAGGTAGCAAAACGTCAACAGCTTGTAACGAGAGACGTTGTTCATGGAATTTATATTCATTGACTTGGTATCGTAGATGTTAACGGTTTAAAACAGTTATTCCCTTTAAATTTGAGCAATTCTGCGAGTTCCCCTTTTCGGAAGTTTTATAATTATACTTTGCCAAATTATGTATCTAGCCCCCATTAAAATCCTACTTCAATCTTAAAAAACCCCCTTCTTTTTCTGTGGCAAGCCATTAACTGTAACATTATCTTATTTTACACAAAAAACCACACTCTCCACTTAAGTAGTCAATTATGAAAAACTAAAGCACTTAAGATTTATTAATAACTACTTAACACCAACTTCATGCTCTTTCCATAAAAAACAAACACACTCACTCCCTGTTAACGCTTGATTTACAGTCAACATAAATCTGCTTAATTTAACGACTCCAACACAATGACCGAATAGCAAAACAACAAAATAGTAAAACTTTTAAAAAGGGTGTATAAGTAAGAATAGTTTATGGAACAAACAATTTATGCAGTTTTTTTCAAGTTTTTGCAAATCTTTATTTCTGTATGTTTTAGTTTAAATCTTTGTAATTTTTTTTTATTTATTTTTGTTTTGTAGTTAGATATTATAAAAAATGTAACATAATCGCACATTAACCTAAAACGGTACTTAAAATATCGAAACAAAAGCCGTTCGTAATCTGTAAAACTGCAATTACAGCGCCCCTAAAATACATAATACTTTAAATAGAAAGCTAGAGAGATAGAGATGGACAGACAGCCATGTTTTCCTTTATTTCTTTTATAAGTTACATATTTATATAGTAGAGACAGTAGATCGTAAAAGTCTTGTGGAGTTTGTCAGTAATTTTTTTCCTTCCTTTACGCCACGTTAGCAACAATTGCTTTTAGTACTTTACATGGGGCATTATATGCAGTGTAGTGCAGTAAAGTGAAGTTGCTAGTTTTTGTTGCATTTTCTATGCTAGTGGAGTTTGTTGTTTTTGCTGCTGTTGTTGTTTTTTCCTTTTCTTGTTTATTCTTTTTTATACTTGCTGCATTTTATTTATAAGTCTTAAGAATAAAACTGCAAGTTTTTGTTTAGTAGTTTTTTTTATTTTGCTGTATTGCTCTCTTGTTGTAGTTGTTTAATGCGCACAATTTCCCTTCAATGTATTGTGTCTGTGTATGAGATAAGCGTTTTTACTTTATTTTTGTTCTTTTTGAAAAATACATACTTTAATTTTGTATTTTGTTCATGTATAGCTATTTGTTTCTTTTTTGTGTTTGTAAAAATTAAAAAAACAGAAAAAAAATTTACAATAAAACAAACCATTTTAGTTACAAATAACATTATTAAAAGTTATTAATATAAGTGGTATTAAAAAATAATTCTAGGCAGTAGCCGAATTTTATCCGAATTGCGATTTATTACGCATCCATTATCAAACATTTTGATGACATTTGCCACATTGACCTGTAATGTTGGATATTGCAAAGGGGCCAAAAATATGAAATCGAAACTGTTTGCTTGATTTTTACAAAACTTATAGCTAGAAAGAAGGGAGGTAAATTTGTGTTAAATTGGGTGAACAATACAGGTGTCTAAAAAATATAGAATAACTGGAAGTCGTGCTGTAAATCGATTAGAAAATTTAAAAATTAAGAAAATTATGTCTTTTTATTTCTTTAAAATAATGCCACTCGAACTAAATTTTAGTTAGTTAGTTAGTTAGTTAGTTAGTTAGTTAGTTAGTAAGTTAGTTAGTTAGTTAGTTAGTTAGTTAGTTAGTTAGTAGTTAGTTAGTTAGTTAGTAGTTAGTTAGTTAGTTAGTTAGTAGTTAGTTAGTTAGTTAGTTAGTTAGTTAGTTAGTAGTAGTAGTTAGTTAGTTAGTAGTTAGTTAGTTAGTTAGTTAGTTAGTAGTTAGTTAGTTAGTAGTTAGTTAGTTAGTTAGTTAGTTAGTTAGTTAGTTAGTTAGTTAGTAGTTAGAGTAGTTAGTTAGTTAGTTAGTTAGTTAGTTAGTAGTTAGTTAGTTAGTAGTTAGTTAGTTAGTTAGTGTTAGTTAGTTAGTTAGTTAGTTTAGTTAGTTAGTTAGTTAGTAGTTAGTTAGTTAGTTAGTTAGTTAGTAGTTAGTTAGTTAGTTAGTTAGTTAGTTAGTTAGTTAGTTAGTTAGTTAGTTAGTTAGTTAGTTAGTTAGTTAGTTAGTTAGTTAGTTAGTTAGTTAGTTAGTAGTTAGTAGTTAGTAGTTAGTTAGTTAGTTAGTTAGTTAGTTAGTTAGTTAGTTAGTAGTTAGTTAGTTAGTAGTTAGTTAGTTAGTAGTTAGTTAGTTAGTTAGTTAGTAGTTAGTTAGTAGTTAGTTAGTTAGTTAGTAGTTAGTTAGTTAGTTAGTTTAGTTAGTGTTAGTTAGTTAGTTAGTTAGTAGTTAGTTAGTTAGTTAGTTAGTTAGTTAGTTAGTAGTTAGTTAGTTAGTAGTTAGTTAGTTAGTTAGTTAGTTAGTTAGTTAGTAGTTAGTTAGTAGTTAGTTAGTTAGTTAGTTAGTTAGTTAGTTAGTTAGTTAGTTAGTTAGTTAGTTAGTTAGTTAGTTAGTTAGTTAGTTAGTTAGTTAGTTAGTTAGTTAGTAGTTAGTTAGTTAGTTAGTTAGTTAGTAGTTAGTTAGTAGTTAGTTAGTTAGTTAGTTAGTTAGTTAGTTAGTTAGTTAGTTAGTTAGTTAGTAGTTAGTTAGTTAGTTAGTTAGTTAGTTAGTAGTTAGTTAGTTAGTTAGTTAGTTAGTTAGTTAGTTAGTTAGTTAGTTAGTTAGTCAGTTAGTTAGTTAATTAATTCTCTCGGTCGCTCTGTTCGAATATACCTTATATTTCAATTCAGTCTATGTAAGGAATATATTACTTTCCCGTCCATTCCTTTTTCCACGAAAATGTCTTGTATAACAGTACTAAAAGTAAAATAAAATCACTGTAATTCCTTTTAAAAAGACAACAAGTAAATATTTTAGCCACATTACGATGGTTCGTTTCTATGATAGTCCGTTTCTCCTCTGACGGCAACTAGTTCCCTATATATTTTTTCCATCCAGTCTTTACTGAGTAAATAAACATTCGCCATATTAAAAGCAGTATATATACCCTACACCACTTTAGTGGGGAGGGTATATTGGATTTGTGCTGATGTTTGTAACGCACAATAATATTGGTCCTATACCCACCTTAAAGTATACCAATCGGCTTAGAATCATTTTCTGAGTCGATTTAGCTATGTCCGTCCGTCCGTCCGTCTGTAATCAAACTACAGGTCGCAATTTTGAAGATAATTCAATGAAATTTGGCACATGATCTTCTATTGTCCCAGGGACGAAGCCTATTGAAAATGGTTAATATTGGTCCATTATTTCACCTAGCCCCCATACAACTGAGCCCCCGAATAGGGCTTGTAAACCTTGTAATCAAACTACAGGTCTCAATTTTGAAGATAATTCAATGAAATTTGGCACATGATCTTCTATTGTCCCAGAGACGAAGCCTATTGAAAATGGTTAACATCGGTCCATTTTCTCATCTAGCCCCCATACAACTGAACCCCCGAATAGGGCTTGTAAACCTTGTAATCAAACTACAGGTCGCAATTTTGAAGATAATTCAATGAAATTTGGCACATGATCTTCTATGGTACCGGAGACGAAGCTTATTGAAAATGGTTAACATCGGTCCATTATTTCACCTAGACCCCATACAACTGAAAACGACGAATAGGGATTTTAAGTTTATAATTATGTTTAATATACTCGTATCTCGACAAAAAGCTGCAAAACCAAGTTCTATACTAGCCTTGATGACTCGCATGAATTTTATAATTATAGGGTCTTATTTGACCATAGCCCCTATACAAATCCCCCTTCAAAATTTGACTTAAATGTCAACAATTTTATTCAACAATAAATGGCTTAAGTATATGTATCTGACACAAGTCAACTTAAATGCTTTATTATGAAAACTAAATCACATTTTATTTTTGTAACAGGTGTAGGGTATTATACGGTCGGCCTCTCCCGACTATAATTTCTTACTTGTTTTTTCATTCATTTAATTTTTTGTTCTATATTCTAAAAATTGTTTTATTGTTTTCTTAAGTAAATATTAAAACGCATTTTCTTAACACTAACTATTGTTTTTTTTTTATTTTTTTGATATCGTAGTTTTTATGTGTTTTTTTTGCAGCAAATGTAACAGAAACACACATGCATTCTATGTAGCACGAGTAGAAAACTAATTTAAAATGCATTTAGTTTCTAAGCATGTATAAATGCATGCATGTGTATTTGTTTGTTTGTTTTGCTTCATATGGGTAGGTATAAGAAGAAGAAATAGAAAGAAAGTACGTGTGAATAGAAAAGTATAAAAAATACATATGTATAAATACGTACATATTTAATCGTATATAAAACATATACTCATGCATTTTTAAACATTTTTCAGCCCAGTAGTTTTACAGGCAACCTAATTGAATATATTTTGTTAATTATTTTAATTTCATGTATTCATGTTATGTTCATTGATCGCTTGGGTGATATTAAGTAATTTCTAAATTTTAATTTGGAAAGTACTAATTTATTGCTGAAATTCTTTATATAAAGTATATCTAGCCAATTTATTTCCTACTCTAGTACTACAGGGTATATTTTCCATTTGTGTATGTGCATTAGTTGTATTAATTTACACATACTTTTTTTCATTCTTAAAACTATACACTCAACTTTAGAAATATATTTCTTAAATGTACATTACTGCCTTTGCACATACACACACGTTTTGTATTTGAGTTGGAGGGGAATAAACAATGAATTTTGTATTATTTTTTTACCCTTTCTTATATAAATATATGAATGGAACGTCTTTTATTCTCTACATTTTTTTTGCATCATGCAGCTTGTTTTTTGTATTTCGTAAAAATTTATTGTACGCATTTGTTTGTTTACTTGTTAGTTGTTTGTCTTTTCTTTTCAGATTTTTTTTTCACATTTTCTATTTTTAAGTATGCGTGCTGTCGTACACTTTATGGTAAAACAGTAGGTTAGTGGGTAAGCTACAGTTGTATTATTCGATTGTTAAATTTTTTAATTGATGCTTTTCGGATTTCATACAAATTTCAAAACTTTAGTTTAATTTTTTCCTTTAACAAGAAGTGTAAAATACAGCCACAACTTGCAAATTTTCTTTAAATATATTTCTTTAAAATATAAAACAAAATATAAAATTTCTTAAAATTTGACAAATATATATTTTTCACTATAATTTCTCTTTCATTATTTAGTTTTAATTACTTCAAAGACATTTTAATAAGAACAATTAATTTTAATTGAAATCTACAACAAAACATAATTAGTTTCCTTAAATTTATTTCATTTAAATAGTAAAATTTGTTCCTGCAAACTTTCCTTAAATATGAAACTTATCTTCAAATTTCTCTGAATTGGAGAATTTCTTTTAAATCATATATTTTTATAAATTTTTAAATTTATTTCTAAAAAGATAAATTCTACTACATTTGGTTTCATTATAAACAATTTTCTCTATGATTTATTTTTCATTTAGTTTTAATTAAAACATTGCATAATTCAGGGAAAAATTAATAGTAAAATAAATTGATTTTAATTGAATTTGCCAACAAAACATCATTAGTAAAGATTATCACAGATTATGAAAAAGTAAATATTTATTAATTAATTGAACATTATTTACCACCTTGAATTTGAGATGAAATCTTTTCAAGTGTTTAAATACATTCAAGATTAAATTTAACATACTTTTAGGGTATTTTATTAGAAATCTTTTTTTATAATAAAGAGAAAGAGCCTACTTTATTCGTTTTAGACTTAAGTGTTTTTAATATAGTTTGTTGGTTTTTAAATAAATATTATTTTTATTGTAAAAAAAACAAGAATTTTATTCTTTGCCCGCATGTATGCAGTATATTTTTAAGATTTTATTCATATGTACATATATGTGCATATATATTTAAAAATATCCTTTTTGTATGTGTGTTTAAGTGTTTGTTTGTCTAAGTGTTTATTTTATATTGTAGCAATTTAATATTCGTGTTTTCTGTGTTTGCATTTGGATTTATGCCCAAAAAATTTCTCTTAAAACATGTAGAAAACTTGAGCAGACGTTTTGTCTGCATTTTTCTAAAAAAAACATGTTGTTGTTGTTGGAGCCTTTAGTTTAGTAGTGTTTTGGAAATAAAAATCTGTTCTTTAGTTAAAATGGCTTTATTCTGTTCTATACGACAATATATATTTTTTTCTATATTTTGTGTGAAGGTTTTTTTGCAGTAGTTTTAGTGAGTGGTTTTGTATGTGTATAAATGATTGTAATGTTTATTTATGGCATAGTTTTATAATGTTCGTTTTATTTTTAACACACATTTTTTTCTTTTAGAGATTTTTCTATTTGCAATTTTAGTTTTTCTTATTTTTTATTTTTATATGGAAAGTATAGCATATTTTGAGGAGATTTAAATAAATACTTTTAAAAAGAAATTATAATTTCAAATAAAATATTTTTTTTAAATCAATTGAAAATTGAAGCAAATAAACTAAATGTTTAAAACACATTTAAAATTTATTTAAATCTTTCGGGAACCAAAGTGAGTAATAAGATACTCTGGCCAGACCTTTTGGTGCCATCATACCTATAGCCCAGGGATAGGTTTTCTTTCGGAACGCGTTATACGAAATTCCCTTAATTTTGTTCTTGGCCTGCAAATATATGCAGTTTTTTGCGCTGATCCATATATGTATGTATTGTCAGAAAAGTAGAAAAAATCCCGAATTTTTAAGTTAAACACCCAATATTATTAGGGTAGCAAAGTCTTCAGGGTATATTGAGTTAGCTTTATAAATATTGATTTTTTTTGCATAAAACCATAAACTGTGATTACCCCTACTTTATGTGTGTGTGAATATGTATATTTCTTATATTCAGCATTTTAATTATGTTTATATTATTATTAAGATTTCCAAAAAGGTTGTTATGTTTGTTTTCTTTTCTCTTTTCTCTTTCTCTTTTTCTCTCTTTCTATAATACATTATAAATATGATGACTCTTTAATTTTAATTCTAAAATTAAAATAAGTTAAACCCTGTTAAAGTAGATTATTTCAGCAGAAAAACACACACAAGAACTCTTAATACAACAAATATTTATATTGTTGGTAAATCCTTGTTGAGTTAAGCATTCAGCTACTGCCGCTTCTCTTCATCATAATGACAATAATGATGATTATAATAATAAAAATAATAATGATGATGTTGACAAAAAAATGGCATTGAGTTAATTTCTTCTTATATATTTTTTTTTTCGTTATATTGTGTTTTATTATTTATAGACTTTTTCCGTCAATTTCCACCACACTCATACGTAAATATAAAGGAAAACGTGTTCTTTAGTGGTTATTTCTTTTTCTAGCCTTTCCATAATACATACACATACATATTTTGTTGAAATTGTCATCATCAGCCTCATAGTCATTTTGGAAACAGCAACATCAGTATTATAATAATTTATTTAGTGTTTTATAAGGACCATGAAGATGACGATGATCATTATGATGTTGCTGTGATGTCGTTGTTGTTTTTGTTTATTATAATAATTTTCTTTACCTTTATATTGTCCCGTTTGCTGTGTCATTAATATCGAAATTAAATTTTTCCTGCTGTTGTTGCTGTAGTTGTTTTTGCAAGTCCTTAGCACACATACCAGAGATTTATTTTATGCAGACACTTTTAATCGAAAACATGGTCGAGAGAGAGAGAGACAGGAAGGAAAAGAGAGGAAATGAGCTTAAAATCAATAAAACATAAACATTCAGTTTTATAAATTGACACTCAACATTTAATGTCCTTAAAATTTGCATGTTTTTTGTCGTCGTTGTTGTTGTTGTTTACTCTCATCATTTGAACCTGGCGTATGATGTGTACAAAGAGGAATTGTTGGTTGGCTTTTGTAGTGCAGTCGGTAATGAATGAATGCATGTTTAAAGCAGGCATGTGCATGCATTTTTGACATTGAATGCATGAAAAGATTCAACAAGCATGTATTTTCACATTCACAATTACTATAAAATACAATGCGACTAAAGATGTATGAAATTTTATGTTTTTTGCAGAACTAAAAATAATTATGTTTAACGAGGAATATAAAAAAAGGATCATTTCTTGTTTTGTATACAAAAACTTAACGATAAATTTTTAAATTGTAGAGAATTTATTACAAAAGAAAATAACAATATTTTTTTTTTAATTTAAAGGAAACTTGTTAAACAATTTCCACTTAAATCTATTTAAGTAATAAGTTTTGAAGAAATAGAATATGGGAACTCCATTGCATTTCATTCAAACTAAAAACTATTAATGATGATATAAAAATACACAGCATTGATAAAGCTGGTGAATTTCGATCTAACTCACTTTAAGAATTTCCATATTCCACTTTCTTAAAAACTAGTATAAAGTATAAAGTATCAATCAATTTTCTTTTTGAGGAAATTTTCCTATAAATTCTCTATGTACTGAAATTTTATTTAGAAAAAGGGGGAAATTTTGTGGTTATTGCCATTTCCTCTCAAATGTTTATATATTTTAATAAAAATTTTGGATAAAAATATACTTTGATTTGTTTTCAAGTAAATCAACTTCCTTCCTTTTGTCACAAATAAGTAAAATATTTTCTACAATATTTCCTCTAACTTATACCTACTTATACCCTCTTTGGAAAAATCAATATATTTATAAGTAAAAATTTATTTCTATTATCTCTTGCCTCCTATAGTTATATGTGTCAAATAGTTAGAGTTCTTGATCATGTAAGTGGTAAACACGTACATATACATACATATTATCTTATATACATTTGTATAAGTATGCATGTCTAATGCAACATAACAAGGACAAATCCTTTTTTATTGCACACTGCCATTTATTTCAATTTCTATTTTTCTATTTCCACTTTATTTCTTTTTATTGTAAATTTTGTTTTTATTTTTTGTGTATTCAGTAGTTGTTGTTTTCGTTGTCGTTTTCACTGTAGTAGTTGCGTTTTATTGCTACAGCAAAAATATTTCATCTAATCTATTGCATTCATTCATATATTCATTGCTTATATTTCCTCTTATATTCTGCAGTTGTAATTGTTGTTACAATTGTTGGCTTGCCGCCTGTACTCAAGCCTCCTCCTCTGCTGTATTACGAAATATTTAAATTTTACAATGACTACAATAACTGCGACAACTACTGCAGCATTAGAATGTATAAAAAACCCAGCAGGAAATGAAAAAATATACTTAAATTTACATAGAAAAAAACACTAGAGTACTCATAATATTTAGAACATTGTGTTATATAGGCAATAATATATAAATGCATATTTGTATTCATACATATATGTATATGTATGCAACATTTACATATTTATTATTGTATGTTATATATTTTACATAACAATATTTTGTATTTTATAACACTATAACTATGTTTTTATATTTAGATACAAGTAGCTTAATTAACATTTATTTCAAGGGAATTACCATAACTATTTAAAGAATCAAGGATAAACCACAGGTCTTGTAGGATTTTTGAAATAAACCAATAATTTTTTGAAGGAAAAAATATCAAAAGATTTTTATTATTTTAATTTTCGTTACAGGAGAGATCAAATTTGCTCTTTAGTAAAGATTTCGATCCGGTATCGATCAAATCTTCTATTTAGTAAAATTTCCGAACTGGCATCAATACAATTTTCCCTTAAATTTTAGATCCGTGATCTATCAAATTTTCTTTTTAGAAAAATTTTCAAATCGTGATCGATCAAATTTTGTATTTAGTGAAATTTTCGATCCATGATCGATAAAATTTTCTCTTTAGTTAAATTTTCGATCCGTGACCAATCAAATTTTCTCTTTAGTAAAATTTTCGATCCTGGATCGATCAAATTTTGTCTTAAGTAAAATTTTCGATCTGTGGTCGATCAAATTTTCTCTTTAGTAAAATTTTCGACCTGTGATAGATCAAATTTTCTCTTTAGTAAAATTTTCGATCCCGGATCGATCAAATTTTCTTTTTAGTAAAATTTTCGATCCGGGATCGATCAAATTTTCTCTTTAGTAAAATTTTCGATCCGGGATCGATCAAATTTGCTCTTTAGTAAAATTTTCGATCCGGGATCGATCAAATTTGCTCTTTAGTAAAATTTTCGATCCGGGATCGATCAAATTTTCTTTTTAGTAAAATTTTCGATCCGGGATCGATCAAATTTTCTTTTTAGTAAAATTTTCGATCCGGGATCGATCAAATTTTCTTTTTAGTAAAATTTTCGATCCGGGATCGATCAAATTTTCTCTTTAGTAAAATTTTTGATCCGGGATCGATGAAATTTTCTCTTTAGTAAAATTTTCGATCCGGGATCGATCAAATTTTCTCTTTAGTAAAATTTTCGATCCGGGATCGATCAAATTTTCTCTTTAGTAAAATTTTCGATCCGGGATCGATCAAATTTTCTCTTTAGTAAAATTTTCGATCCGGTATCGATCAAATTTTCTCTTTTGTAAAATTTTCGATCCGGGATCGATCAAATTTTCTCTTTAGTAAAATTTTCGATCTGTGATCGATCAAATTTACTCTTCAGTAAAATTTTCGATCCGTGATCGATCAAATTTTCTCTTTAGTAAAATTTTCGATCCGTGGTCGATCAAATTTTCTCTTTAGTAAAATTTTCGATCCGTGGTCGATCAAATTTTCTCTTTAGTAAAATTTTCGATCCGTGGTCGATCAAATTTTCTCTTTAGTAAAATTTTCGATCCGTGGTCGATCAAATTTTCTCTTTAGTAAAATTTTCGATCCGTGGTCGATCAAATTTTCTCTTTAGTAAAATTGTCGATCCGGGATCGATCAAATTTCCTCTTTAATAAAATTTTCGATCCTGGAACGATCGAAATTTCTTTTTAGCAAAATTTTTAATCTGTGATCGATCAAATTTTCTCTTTAGTAAAATTTTCGATCGATCAAATTTTCTCTTTAGTACAATTTTCGATCTGTGATCTATCAAATTTTATCTTTAGTAAAATTTTCGATCTTGGAACGATCAGAATTTTTCTCTTTAGTAAAATTTTCGTTCCGAGATCGATCAAATTTTCTCTTTAGTAAAATTGTTGATCTGGGAACGATCAACTTATTTTTCAGTATAATTTTCAATCTGGGATAGATCAAAATTTCGTTTTCTCTTTAATGAAATCTTTATTACTCATTTCTTGAGTTCTGAAGAGAACTTTGCTTTCAGTAATTTGTGATATTTTTAAAACTACTTTTAAATCCTCCCTCGTTTATGCCGTGGTCGTGCATTTTGCTATAACAATCATTGCAGGAAACTTGAAAATTTTTGCCATTATTCTCACTTTAAACAGATTTTACCGTCACTTGTGGGAATGTTTCCTATTTATTGGTTCTTTATCATACAAATGGGTGAGCTGGTATATGACTTCTTATACATATTTTTAAATATTCTATACATATATTTTTATTTCCAACTTCCTTTTTAAAACTTTGTTTTTATATTTTAAAGTAAAAGAAAATGAAGAAGAAAGAAGACTTTTTAACACAGCATTATTTAGTAAAGAGAAAAAAAATGGCAAATATGAAAATTTAAATTTATATTTCCCAAAGTGTTTGTCTAGATTGCCTTGACTTGCTTGGCTAATGTTGGCCTCCTGCCTGGGTTAGAGAGTGTTTTCTTTGTCATGCAAGCAGCCAGCCAGCGAGGCAGTCTTTTTGTTTCCTTTGGCAGCAACAATATTTAAATTTAGAAAATACTCTACTGTTCGCACACACACTCTCTAACTTTTACAACTAAGTACAGTCGTTGTTATCCTGGGGGATTTAAGGGCATTCAAAGTACAAAGAAATATAAAAGAATATAACGGAATAAAGAAATGGTTACAATAATAATGATGGTGGCATTGATGGTAGTAGTAGTGGTGGTGTTGTGGCATTGGCATCTTGAGTGTTTTGCATTAGTGTGGCATCCGCATTGTTTTTGTATCTCTCTGCTGCAATTTGTATTCTTAACTTTGTTGCTGCTCTGTCTTTTTTACTTTCAGCCAAGAAGTCTTTTTCTTCTGTTGCCAATGTTTTGTTAAGCATACAAATGCAACCAATTTGGTTTTCTTTTCATAGTGCATTTGCTGGTTTTGTATTGTAGTGGTCTAAACAGTCTTCCTTCTACCCATTTTCTCACACAAAACTTCATTTTAATGTTGTCTGCGAGTTTTCTTTTAAAACAAATTTGTTTTCTATTTTTTTTTTTTTGGAAATCTTCAAAATTGCCTTAAAACTTGTGTCTGTGTATGTTTATTATTATTTATTTTTTGTTCAACTGTCAGTCTTATTTTACATTTTGCCTCTACAGATTTTTAGTGGTTATAGAACAGTGTGACATTTTGTTGGCAACTATAAAGTAACGAAACTCTATACAAAATCTTTTAAATTTACCATAAATACATTTGTTTAATAGTTAAACTTGTACAAAGTAATATGTAATACTTATTTTTTTTAAAACTTAATTTCTAATATTCTTTTAAAAGCAACTAAACTATTTTGATTTCTCGTTATCGTTGTTTCGCTCTTAACTTCTTTTACTTTTTTGTTTTAGGTTTTTTTTTGTATTCCCTATAGTTTTCTTTACTTTAAAATGCAAATATTTCTATACATATTTTTATCCTTATGTTTTTCTTGTAGTTTTTTTTTTGTTTTACTTTATGTTGCTATTGTTTTCTTCTTTAAGTGTACTTTTTTGGTTTTTCTATTGTGTAGTGTTCTTTTAGGCGAAAAAAGAAAAAACACTTTTTGTTGCCTGCTTTTAGGTCTTATTTTTATGTTAATGGTGTAATCATGTAGAATTATGTACGTAAATGATTTTAAAATGTAATTTTATTGTTTTAGATTTTCTCGTGAAACCAAAATGAAAAAAAAACAGGATAGACAAAAGAGTAGATATACTTGACTTGGTAAGATATTTAAATGTAAAGAATATTTGGAATAATGAAAACAACTTAAGATTAACAGATATTGTCAATTAAAACTTTGATTTTAGATAAGAAACTTAAATTAATACAGTTTCTTTGAAAACAAGACTTAAATAATATTTAGCCAAAAACCGAAAACTTCCCATATCTATCAAGTTTTCATTTTAGTAAAATTTTCGATCCTGGATCGATCAAACTTTCTCCTTAATACAATTTTCGATCATTGATCTATCAAATTTTGTATTTAGTTCATTTTTCGCTCCTGGATCGATAAAATTATCATTTTAGTAAAGTTTTGGATTATTAATCTCTTTTTGATCCCGAAACGATAAAATTTTCTCTCCTTAGCAAAACTTTCAATTCGATTAAAATTCTCTTTAAAAAAAATTTTTTGATCCCGAAATGAAAATTTTCTCTTCTGTAATTTTTTTTACGAAAATTTTCAATTTTTCTCTTTCAAAAAAAATGTTGATCCCAAAATAATCAAATTTTCTCTTTTGTAAAATTTTTAATCTCGAAACGATAAATTTTGCTTTCTATAGTAAAATTTTTGATTCCGGATCGATCAAATTTTCTCTTTAGTAAAATTTTCTCTTTAGTACAATTTTCGATCCTGGATCGATCAAATTTTCTCTTTAGTAAAATTTTCGATCCTGGATCGCTCAAATTTTCTCTTTAGTAAAATTTTCGATCCTGGATCGCTCAAATTTTCTCTTTAGTAAAATTTTCGATCCTGGATCGCTCAAATTTTCTCTTTAGTACATTTTTTGATAATGGATCGATAAAATTTTCTCTTTAGTAAAATTTTCGATCCTGGATCGATCAAGTTTTCTCTTTAGTAAAATTTTCGATCCTGGATCGATCAAATTTTCTCTTTAGTAAAATTTTCGATCCTGGATCGATCAAATTTTCTCTTTAGTAAAATTTTCGATCCTGGATCGCTCAAATTTTCTCTTTAGTAAAATTTTCGATCCTGGATCGCTCAAATTTTCTCTTTAGTAAAATTTTCGATCCTGGATCGCTCAAATTTTCTCTTTAGTAAGTTTTTTGATAATGGATCGATAAAATTTTCTCTTTAGTAAAATTTTCGATCCTGGATCGATCAAATTTTCTCTTTAGTAAAATTTTCGATCCTGGATCGATAAAATTTTCTCTTTAGTAAAATTTTCGATCCTGGATCGATAAAATTTTCTCTTTAGTAAAATTTTCGATCCTGGATCGATCAAATTTTCTCATTAGTAAAATTTTTGAATCCGGGATCGATCAAATTTTCAAAATATTAGATCCTGGAACGATCATATTTTCTCTTTGGTAAAATTTTCGATCGCGGATCGATCAAATTTTCTCCTTAGTAAAATTTGATATCATAGACCCATAAATATCCTTAATCATTAATGAAATGTTGATCTCTCCCATTGAAAATTTGATCATAAATTGATCGAAAGATCATAGGTTAGTAATTTAGTTAGTCAATAATAAATTGATTGACCGATCACTGTTGAAATAAAATTTCGATGTAGTAGAGCTTTTGAAATATTTGATTTAACCATAAAATGTATATTTTTTCTACTTCCCATAAAAATTTGTGTTAAATTTAGCATTAAGTTTATATGATATTTTAGCGTGAGCCTTAAAAATCTTATTGTTCATCACCCCTTTCTCCGCCTTTCCAACAGCATTTGCATGTGTGGGCACATTAGACAACCAGCTATTATGTTGATAATAATGATGACTATGATGAAGCAGATTATGGCGTTAATGGTGACACTGTTACATCCGCATCCGTTTTCTCAAATTTTTTTGCTGACATAATTATATACACATTTAAATATGCTCTCTCATAAGTATTATATTTTAAATTATATTGTTTAGTATTTTTAGTTTTGTAAAAACATATTTTTAAATTTTTTTGTGGTTTTAATAATATTTGGTAGAAAATAATAGTAATAATGATTTAAATATTCCCAAAAATTTACCGCCATTTGTGGCAGTTTAAAGGGAGTTTTATATATTTTATCAAGGAAATGTATAACAAAATTTAATAGAAAAAACTTTAAAATTGTATAAAGGAATTTTTATAGTTTGCTATACTGGCAAAAAGGAATTGTGTGAAATGTTAAGATGTTTATGAATATCAGTTTTGAGAGTCTGAAGAGTTTTTTTATTAACTACTATTGTTTGTTAACTTGGATTTATAATTTTTTGACGTCTCTTTAATATTTTAATTAAATACGTATTCAATTATTTTGAAACAAACTTTTTTATTACAACCTGAATACAACAATAAAATTTTAATATAATAAAGTAAAAATATATTTTTTAATAATTTAATATCTTTCTTAAACTTCAATCTTCTTGGTATTATCCAAAAATATAAATTTATTTAATTTCTGGTAAAGAAATATATATTTTAAAACAAATAACCAATTTAAATGTCAAAGGTTGATAGAAAAATATTTCTTTACATTGTCTAAAAAAACATTGACAGGCACATAGACAGACTGACAGACATTTAAATTTATGACAAACATATTATTTAAATTACTTCCTTTTAACTAACAATAATAGAGAATAAAAAAATTGAGTGGCTTCATATTAATAGTTGTTTCTAAACATTACATTTTCTCTATCTAAGCAGAGAAAAATTTTAGTATTATTTTTGCAACTACCTAAAGGACATTTTCTGATATTGTAAAATTTCACTTTCGATCATGGATCGATAAAATATTATCTTAAGTAATATTTTCGATCCCCAATAGACCAAAATTTCCCTTCGACTGCTATAAAATTCAATATTCTCTTTAGTAAAAGTTTACGATCCAATAAAGATAAATTTTCTATCCTAGATCGATCAGATTTTTTCTTACGTAAAATTTACGATCATGAAACGATGAATATACGATTTTGATTAAATTAAAATTTTCGATTCCCGATCAATCCTATTTTATCTTGGATACAATTTTTTTAAATTTTCGATCCCGGATCGATCAAAGTAACATTTTCGACCCCGGATCAATCAAATTTTCTCTTTAGTAAAATTTTCGATCCTGAACCAATCAAATTTTCTCTTTAGTAAAGCTTCGAACCTGGAGCGATCAAATTTTCTCTTTAGTTAAGCCTTGAAACTGTATCGATCAAATTTTCCCTCTTTAGTAAAATTTTCGATCCTAGATCGATGAAATCGATCCTGAATCGATCATATTTTCTCTTTAGTAAAATTTTCGATCCTGGATCGATTAAATTTTCTCTATAGTTAAACTTTCGATCCTGGATCGATTAAATTGTGTTTTTAGTAAAATTTTCGACCCTCGATCGATCAACTTTTCTCTTTAGTAAAATTTTCGATCCTGAATCGATCAAATTTTCTCTTTAGTAAAATTTTCGATCCTGGATCGATCAAATTTTCTCTTTAGAAAAATTTTTCGATCCTGGATCGATCAAATTTTCTCTTTAGTAAAATTTTCGATCCTTTATCGATCAAATTTTCTCTTTAGTAAAATTTTCGATCCTGAATCGATCAAATTTTCTCTTTAGTAAAATTTTCGATCCTGGATCGATCAAATTTTCTCTTTAGTAAAATTTTCGATCCTGTATCGATTAAATTTTCTCTTTAGTAAAATTTTCGATCCTGGATCGATAAAATTTTCTCTTTAGAAAAATTTTTCGATCCTGGATCGATCAAATTTTCTGTTTAGTAAAATTTTTGATTATGGATCTATCAAATTTTCTTTTTAGCAAAATTTTCGATGGTAATGATACTAAACTTATTAAGTATAATTTAATTGGCTTCGTGATTTTTTCTAGAATACCTACTATGAAAATTCATCATAAAAATTTATTTTCTAATTTTTCTTTTAGAAACTTTCAAACATTTATTAAACACTATAATAACGTGTTTAAGCATAACAAGTTTATAAAGTTTTTCTAAAGCATATTTCATTCTCTAACAAAACTTCTTCGTAAATCCAAAACAACAAACAAACCAACCAACCCAGAAACACATATTAAATTTACTATTAAAGGAAAAAAAACATATTGCAAAATCTCTTATACTTTTTCTTTTCTAGTTTATAATCTAGCAAATCTAAACGACTTCTTTACATAATGCTTAGTAGCTCCCCCTTAGGAAAATGATTTGATTTACATAAATTTTACTTAGTTCTACAATATTAATCCACTAATAATCGAATTTTACAAATACTTCTAAAATAACCAAACATAAATGCTTTATAACCATCGAAAAAAAGAAAGAAGATAAAAAATTTTAACATTTTTGCAAAAATAATGAAAAACACGTTGTTGCAAAAGAAAAATTCTGCAATACACATTCTCTAATACAAATTGTGATTCAAAACATGTACATTTTTGTTTAAAAAAAGTAACGAAAAAAACCAGTAAATCCATTCAAAACTGTAACAATATTTGAATTTGCATTTTGTTTCTTGGAGTGGGAGTGGTTAGGTGTTTGTAGCTTGTAAACCAAACATGAAACAATTTATAAACGAGTAACGAGCAGCAATTTTCTATTCTTCAATTTCATTTTATCTAGACCCCAATGGAACTCGTGCCCGTAAACTCTCATGTATTAAAATTAAACTAACTTTCTTTTAAAGAATACAATACAATGAAAAATGATAAAGAGAGAGAGAGTAGATTTTTGTTTCTTGTTATCTAAATACTTTCTTTTCTTTTTTTGGGGAAATGTAAGTATTTCATAATCATTTTATGTTGTATGTTTAGTTTATATGATTGCTAGCTACTGCCTTTATATGGGAGCATGCATATTTAGAAGATATAAACTATATATTCCCTATTTCCCTGCTTACTTCCACACTTACACACATAGTAAATTCATCACGTTCTGGCATGCATGTGCGAGGAGTCAGTTGTATGTATTAAACTTGTACGAATGCATGAATGAATGGATGGAAGAATGAATGTTTTAACTAAAAAAGGCAACTAAAGTAAGCCACGTTAAGAACCCAAATGTACATAAGAATAATCTTCAGTTTTATGCTTAACTTCAGTGAACTGAACTGACTGTAGAAAGAATAAATATCAAGAAAAAGTAATAGAACAGAAGTTAAGAGAAAAACCAAACATACATACTTATGAATCTATTTATATTTAGAATCTTTAGCTATAAGTATAACCTCAACTAACCTTTATGTGAACTTAACACATAGAAATTGTAGGAAAAGAAACTTAAGATTCTAACAACTAAAAAGAAAAAAACAGAAATTCAAAGTAAATCATGTTCATGCAACATGAAACATTTGCATGTTACGTTTTTTATTCTGCGATATATGTATAAAGTACCTGTGTTTGTTCAGAATCTGATTGAGGGAAAACATGTGTGAATTACATTCGTTTGATTTAGCTCAAAATTTTATCAAATTTATGTCTGAACAAGCAGCACTAATGTATACACATATTTGTTTGGGAACCATTCGTACTAAAAACGAGTTCTGGGAAAAGTAAAATTATCACAAACTTTTTTATTAAATGGCAAACAAATACATATGTTTCTATTGAACTGTCAGGCGCATAAAAATCTATGGGAGATGCAGGGAAAGCTATAATATAGAAATTATAAATATAAAAAATTTTGCTTTAGTATAAACTTCTAATAAAATTTCTGCTATAGAACTAAAAAATGTTTACTAAAGAGAAAATTTGATTGATCCAGGATTGAAAATTTTACTAAAGAGAAAATTTGATCGATCCAGGATCGAAATTTTTACTAAAGAGAAACTTTGATCGATCCAGGATCGAAAATTTTACTAAAGGGAAAGTTTGATCGAATCAGGATTGAAAAATTTTACTAAAGAGAAAATTTGATCGATCCGGGATCGAAAATTTTACTAAAGAGAAAATTTCATCGATTAGGGATCGAAAATTTTACTAAAGAGAAAATTTGATCGCTCCAGGATCGAAAATTTTACTAAAGAGAAAATTTGATCGCTCCAGGATCGAAAATTTTACTAAAGAGAAAATTTGACGCTCCAGGATCGAAAACTTTACTAAAAGGAAAATTTGATCGATCCAGGATCGAAAATTTTACTAAGGAGAATATTGGATCGATCCAGGATCGAAAATTTTATTAAAGAGAAAATTTGATCGATCCAGGAGCGAAAATTTTACTAAAGAGAAAATTTGATCGATCCAGGAGCGAAAATTTTACTAAAGAGAAAATTTGATCGATCCAGGTTCGAAAATTTTACTAAGGAGAAAATTTGATCGATCCAGGTTCGAAAATTTTACTAAAGAGAAAATTTGATCGATCCAGGTTCGAAAATTTTACTAAAGAGAAAATTTGATCGATCCCGGAGCGAAAATTTTACTAAAGAGAAAATTTAATTGATCCAGGATCGAAAATTTTACTAAAGAGAAAATTTGATCGATCCAGGTTCGAAAATTTTACTAAAGAGAAAATTTGATCGATCCAGGATCGAAAATTTTACTAAAGAGAAAATTTGATCGATCCAGGATCGAAAATTTTACTAAAGAGAAAATTTGATCGATCCAGGATCGAAAATTTTACTAAAGAGAAAATTTGATCGATCCAGGATCGAAAGTTTTACTAAAGAGAAAATTTGATCGATCCAGGATCGAAAGTTTTACTAAAGAGAAAATTTGATCGATCCAGGATCGAAAGTTTTACTAAAGAGAAAATTTGATCGATCCAGGATCGAAAATTTGATCGATCCAGGATCGAAAATTTTACTAAAGAGAAAATTTGATCGATCCAGGATCGAAAATTTTACTAAAGAGAAAATTTGATCGATCCAGGATCGAAAGTTTTACTAAAGAGAAAATTTGATCGATCCAGGATCGAAAGTTTTACTAAAGAGAAAATTTGATCGATCCAGGATCGAAAGTTTTACTAGAGAGAAAATTTGATCGATCCAGGATCGAAAATTTGATCGATCCAGGATCGAAAATTTTACTAAAGAGAAAATTTGATCGATCCAGGATCAAAAATTTTACTAAAGAGAAAATTTGATCGATCCAGGATCGAAAATTTTACTAAAGAGAAAATTTGATCGATCCAGGATCGAAAGTTTTACTAAAGAGAAAATTTGATCGATCCAGGATCGAAAATTTTACTAAAGAGAAAATTTGATCGATCCAGGATCGAAAATTTTACTAAAGAGAAAATTTGATCGATCCAGGATCGAAAATTTTACTAAAGAAAAAATTTGATCGATCCAGGATCGAAAATTTTACTAAAGAGAAAATTTGATCGATCCAGGATCGAAAATTTTACTAAAGAGAAAATTTGATCGATCCAGGATCGAAAATTTTACTAAAGAGAAAATTTGATTGATCCAGGATCGAAAATTTTACTAAAGAGAAAATTTGATCGATCCAGGATCGAAAATTTTACTAAAGAGAAAATTTGATCGATCCAGGATCGAAAATTTTACTAAAGAGAAAATTTGATCGATCCAGGATCGAAAATTTTACTAAAGAGAAAATTTGATTGATCCAGGATCGAAAATTTTACTAAAGAGAAAATTTGATTGATCCAGGATCGAAAATTTTACTAAAGAGAAAATTTGATCGATCCAGGATCGAAAATTTTACTAAAGAGAAAATTTGATCGATCCAGGATCGAAAATTTTACTAAAGAGAAAATTTGATCGATCCAGGATCGAAAATTTTACTAAAGAGAAAATTTGATCGATCCAGGATCGAAAATTTTACTAAAGAGAAAATTTGATCGATCCAGGATCGAAAATTTTACTAAAGAGAAAATTTGATCGATCCAGGATCGAAAGTTTTACTAAAGAGAAAATTTGATCGATCCAGGATCGAAAATTTTACTAAAGAGAAAATTTGATCGATCCAGGATCGAAAATTTTACTAAAGAGAAAATTTGATCGATCCAGGATCGAAAGTTTTACTAAAGAGAAAATTTGATCGATCCAGGATCGAAAGTTTTACTAAAGAGAAAATTTGATCGATCCAGGATCGAAAATTTTACTAAAGAGAAAATTTGATCGATCCAGGATCGAAAATTTTACTAAAGAGAAAATTTGATCGATCCAGGATCGAAAATTTTACTAAAGAGAAAATTTGATCGATCCAGGATCGAAAATTTTACTAAAGAGAAAATTTGATCGATCCAGGATCGAAAGTTTTACTAAAGAGAAAATTTGATCGATCCAGGATCGAAAATTTTACTAAAGAGAAAATTTGATCGATCCAGGATCGAAAATTTTACTAAAGAGAAAATTTGATCGATCCAGGATCGAAAATTTTACTAAAGAGAAAATTTGATCGATCCAGGATCGAAAATTTTACTAAAGAGAAAATTTGATCGATCCAGGATCGAAAATTTTACTAAAGAGAAAATTTGATCGATCCAGGATCGAAAATTTTACTAAAGAGAAAATTTGATCGATCCAGGATCGAAAATTTTACTAAAGAGAAAATTTGATCGATCCAGGATCGAAAATTTTACTAAAGAGAAAATTTGATCGATCCAGGATCGAAAATTTTACTAAAGAGAAAATTTGATCGATCCACGATCGAAAATTTTACTAAAGAGAAAATTTGATCGATCCACGATCGAAAGTTTTACTAAAGAGAAAATTTGATCGATCCACGATCGAAAGTTTTACTAAAGAGAAAATTTGATCGATCCACGATCGAAAGTTTTACTAAAGAGAAAATTTGATCGATCCAGGATCGAAAATTTTACTAAAGAGAAAATTTGATCGATCCAGGATCGAAAATTTTACTAAAGAAAAAATTCGATCGATCTAGATCGATCCAGGATTGAGAATTTTGTTGAACTAGAACTAACCTAAGATTGAACTGAATGTTTTGTACCATTACTTGTGATATTTGGAATATAATACTTACATTAAATATGGTGCGGTTACAGCCAAAAAGTCTGAAATTTAGAAAAGAACAATTTTGTTATTTGCTGATTTTCAAATTCGATAAATAATATTATATTATTTTTGTTTAATAGAAAATTAAACTCAAACCTCAAAATTTCAAAAATCATACACGTTTTCTACGTTTTTTTCTTTGTCTTCTTTTTATTAATAAAAATATTCATTTCTAGAACGTACAGTGCCAACGCTATTAAAAATTTTCTTTATATTTTTATATAAAATTTCCTCTGCAAGTTCAAAAGTTCATTGAAGTGCACATGTTTGCACTTGTATAAAGAAAATGTTATGCATGCGTGTGCATTCACATGTCTGTATGTGTGTGATTGTATTCGTTTTGGAGCAGGTTGTATGTCACTGTATTAAAGTCATGCAAATAAACAAATTATGGTTTTTGTATTTTCCTAAACGAAGACATTTGTATGTGTATTTACATTCCTTTTAAACTGAAACATACATCATCATTTTAAGTTTTCTCTTTCTATGTATTTCTATTTCAATTGTTTCTTTTCTTTCAAAAATTCCTTTAGTTCACCACTGTGTTCATGTGTGCGTGACAATTGTATCACGTGACTAATGACACTTGTTCGTTTGTAACTTAGTCACTACTATTTATGCTTGCAGGCCATTGTTGCATATTCTATATTTTTCCTTTCAGTTTTCTTAAGTTCTCAGCTGGGTGCTTGCGCTACGCGTGGCAGCCAAATGTGTGTTCTTTTGAATTTGTAATAGATGTGCTGTTAGCAGCTTTAGAGAACTAAAAAATTTTAATTTTGTATTCTTTAGTATTTATGGTAGTTTTCTGGGTTTTATGATTTCTAAAACTAAAAAGTTGTATTTTGCCAAAACGAAATTGTAATAAGCCGTACAAGTTAAGCAAAGAGTTGTAAAAGTGGTAGGATTATTAAGACAATTAAATAATAAACAATACATTATTAAAAAAAAACAGACAAGCAGGCAACACCTTTATGCCACCTTAAGTGGCAAGTGGTTTTGTTGTAAATAAAGTTGCTGCCTTTTATTTAATGTTAATTTTGCAATGTTTTGTTTTCATTAAGTTTTTATTTGCCATGACATGGAATTTTAATTGGGGAAAATAACGAAGTAAAACAAAAATTATCTTAAATACAGCATACAGTCAGAGAAATTAGAAGGTAAAAACTTGTTTGAACATAAATCGATTAAATTTGAAACTCGTTAAATTTGAATATGTATTTCATTTTAATTTTTCACATATGAAATATTTCAATTATAAAGTAATCAAATTTTCTAGAGTGTATTTTGGGTTTTCTGTAAAATTTTGTAATACAAAGCCCAGTGATATAAAGTCATTGTTATTTAAGGTATCATTATTTGTTTCTTTTTTTTTGTTAATGTTGCTTTTGTTTTTATATTTATCTAAAAAATCAACTTTATCATCCTTTTTGATGTTTTCCTTTTCTGTTGTTGTTTTTTGTTATTCTTAAATTTATATCCTAAACCGTCCTAAAATTTGTATGTTTGGTTACCCTATTACCGCCTTACAAAGCTTCTTAACACAAAAATAAAAAAAAATAAAGCAACTCATCCAAAATAAACCATAATTTAGACAAAGAAACACACACAAACACACATTTACTGAAGAATTTGATCTGAGCAAAAAATAAAAGAGTAAATAATGAATTATAAAGGATGTTTATTTGCACAATTTGGTAAAAAAAAGAATAACTAAGAAGGAAGTAGTGTGTAGGCGAGTGGTTTATTTTATAAACTAAATATTTCAAAAACATAAATTCGTAAATATGTTTTATAAGCTTTAAGCAAAAGAATGAAAAACGAAAAATCTACAAAATAAAGTTAATTTAAAAAGGGTATTCAAAACATATCCTTGAAGTTGCAAATTTTAAGCCTTTCTTGCTTATACATATATACATAAATATGTAATTTGTGACAAGTTTGAGGAAGCTATTTGTTATCATTTGAAGAAAATGTTCATACACTTTTTAAATTAAGTAGATGAGGGATGTTAAAAAATGTGTATGACCAAAAATTTAAAAAAAGAACTGAACTAGAACTGAACTAGAACTGAACTAGAACTGAACTAGAACTGAACTAGAACTGAACTAGAACTGAACTAGAACTGAACTAGAACTGAACTAGAACTGAACTAGAACTGAACTAGAACTGAACTAGAACTGAACTAGAACTGAACTAGAACTGAACTAGACTGAACTAGAACTGAACTAGAACTGAACTAGAACTGAACTAGAACTGAACTAGAACTGAACTAGAACTGAACTAGAACTGAACTAGAACTGAACTAGAACTGAACTAGAACGACTAGAACTGAACTAGAACTGAACTAGAACTGAACTAGAACTGAACTAGAACTGAACTAGAACTGAACTAGAACTGAACTAGAACTGAACTAGAACTGAACTAGAACTGAACAGAAACTGAACTAGAACTGAACTAGAACTGAACTAGAACTGAACTAGAACTGACTACTAGAACTGAACAGAACTGAACTAGAACTGAACTAGAACTGAACTAGAACTGAACTAGAAACTGAACTAGAACTGACTAGAACTGAACTAGAACTGAACTAGAAACGGAACTAGAACTGAACTAGAACTGAACTAGAACTGAACTAGAACTGAACTAGAACTGAACTAGAACTGAACTAGAACTGAACTAGAACTGAACTAGAACTGAACTAGAACTGAACTAGAAACTGAACTAAACTGAACTAAACTGAACTAGAACTGAACTAGAACTGAACTAGAACTGAACTAGAACTGAACTAGAACTGAACTAGAACTGAACTAGAACTGACTAAACTGAACTAGAACTGAACTAGAACTGAACTAGAACTGAACTAGAACTGAACTAGAACTGAACTAGAACTGAACTAGAACTGAACAAGAACTGAACTAGAACTGAACTAGAACTGAACTAGAACTGAACTAGAAAACTGAACTAGAACTGAACTGGAACTGAACTAGAACTGAACTGAACTGAACTAGAACTGAACTAGAACTGAAACTAGAACTGAACTAGAACTGAACTAGAACTGAACTAGAACTGAACTAGAACTGAACTAGAACTGAACTAGAACTGAACTAGAACTGAACTAGAACTGAACTAGAACTGAACTAGAACTGAACTAGAACTGAACTAGAACTGAACTAGAACTGAACTAGAACTGAACTAGAACTGAACTAGAACTGAACTAGAACTGAACTAGAACTGAACTAGAACTTAACTAGATCTGAACTAGAACTGAACTAGAACTGAACTAGAGCTGAACTAGAACTGAACTAGAACTGAACTGGAACTGAACTAGAACTGAACTAGAACTGAACTAGAACTGAACTAGAACTGAACTAGAACTGAACTAGATCTGAACTAGAACTGAACTAGAACTGAACTAGAACTGAACTAGAACTGAACTAGAACTGAACTAGAACTGAACTAGAACTGAACTAGAACTGAACTAGAACTGAACTAGAACTGAACTAGAACTGAACTAGAACTGAACTAGAACTGAACTAGAACTGAACTAGAACTGAACTAGAACTGAACTAGAACTGAACTAGAACTGAACTAGAACTGAACTAGAACTGAACTAAAACTGAACTAGAACTGAACTAGAACTGAACTAGAACTGAACTAGAACTGAACTAGAACTGAACTAGAACTGAACTAGAACTGAACTAGAACTGAACTAGAACTGAACTAGAACTGAACTAGAACTGAACTAGACTGACTAGAACGGACTAGAACTGAACTAGAACTGAACTAGAACTGAACTAGAACTGAACTAGAACTGAACTAGAACTGAACTAGAACTGAACTAGAACTGAACTAGAACTGAACTAGAACTGAACTAGAACTGAACTAGAACTGAACTAGAACTGAACTAGAACTGAACTAGAACTGAACTAGAACTGAACTAGAACTGAACTAGAACTGAACTAGAACTGAACTAGAACTGAACTAGACTGAACTAGAACTGAACTACTGAACCTAAGGAAACTGAACTAGAAACTGAACTAGAACTGAACTAGAACTGAACTAGAACTGAACTAGAATCTGAACTAGAACTGAACTAGAACTGAACTAGACTAGAACTGAACTAGAACTGAACTAGAACGAACTGACTGACTAGAACTGAACTAGAACTGAACTAGAACGAACTAGAACTAGAACTGACTGAAACTGAACTAGAACTGAACTAGAACTGAACTAGAACTGAACTAGAACTGAACAGAACTGAACTAGAACTGAACTAGAACTGAACTAGAACTGAACTGAACTGAACTAGAACTGAACTAGAACTGAACGAGAACTGGAACTAGAACTGAACTAAACTGAACTAGAACTGAACTAGAACTGAACTAGAACTGAACTAGAACTGAACTAGAACTGAACTAGAACTGAACTAGAACTGAACTAGAACTGAACTAGAACTGAACTAGAACTGAACTAGAACTGACTAGAACTGAACTAAACTGAACTAGAACTGAACTAGAACTGAACTAGAACTGAACTAGAACTGAACTAGAACTGAACTAGAACTGAACTAGAACTGAACTAGAACTGAACTAGAACTGAACTAGACTGAACTAGAACTAACTAGATCTGAACTAGAACTGAACTAGAACTGAACTAGAGCTGAACTAGACGAACTGAACTAGAACTGAACTAGAACTGAACTAGAACTGAACTAGAACTGAACTAGAACTGAACTAGAACTGAACTAGATCTGAACTAGAACTGAACTAGAACTGAACTAGACTGAACTAGAACTGAACTAGAACTGAACTAGAACTGAACTAGAACTGAACTAGAACTGAACTAGAACTGAACTAGAACTGAACTAGAACTGAACTAGAACTGAACTAGAACTGAACTAGAACTGAACTAGAACTGAACTAGAACTGAACTAGAACTGAACTAGAACTGAACTAGAACTGAACTAGAACTGAACTAGAACTGAACTAGAACTGAACTAGAACTGAACTAGAACTGAACTAGAACTGAACTAGAACTGAACTAGAACTGAACTAGAACTGAACTAGAACTGAACTAGAACTGAACTAGAACTGAACTAGAACTGAACTAGAACTGAACTAGAACTGAACTAGAACTGAACTAGAACTGAACTAGAACTGAACTAGAACTGAACTAGAACTGAACTAGAACTGAACTAAACTGAACTAGAACTGAACTAGAACTGAACTAGAACTGAACTAGAACTGAACTAGAACTGAACTAGAACTGAACTAGAACTGAACTAGAACTGAACTAGAACTGAACTAGATCTGAACTAGAACTGAACTAGAACTGAACTAGAACTGAACTAGAACTGAACTAGAACTGAACTAGAACTGAACTAGAACTGAACTAGAACTGAACTAGAACTGAACTAGAACTGAACTAGAACTGAACTAGAACTGAGAAAATATTCATGGAAGTGTCATATTTGTAAACCCCGAAACAAATCACCAAATACACTATATCAATCCGTTGTTTTCGATGACAACAATAGCAAAAAACAAGCCCGAACTGATGATGAAGAGAATGATGAGAGTGATCAAACCAAAAAATTTAAGGAATCGATGTCATTGACCTCCGTCAACTCCAAATTGTGTTCTGTTCAATCAGACGTCACAGAATTGAAAACAGATTTAAAGACGTTAAAAAAACAATTGAACAACTCTCAACAAGTGTAAGCACATCAAATTTACAAATAAAAGAAGAAATTTCGTTTGCTCTCAATACAATATCGAACACACTATCAACCCTAGTTACACAAGTGAAAGAGCTTAACGAGAAAGACAAGCAAAGAGATCATCAAATAAATACAATGGAAACGCGAATTAATAAATTAGAACAACAAATAATAAACAAGAATATAGAAATAAAAAACATTAAAAACAAAGAAATCTCCGAGTACGATGTGGTCAAGACAATTGGTGCATCGATTAACGTTGAAATTAAAGAAGGAGACATAAGCAAAGCCTATCGTATTAAAAACAAAGCGATAAGATTATTGTAGAATTCTCTACACTGTGCAAAAAAACGGAGTTTATGAGCAAGATCGATAGACATCGAATCGACGCAAATATAATAAACAACAATGGCACTGATAGCAATGGCAATAAATTTATATACATAAACGATCAATTGTCATTTAATAACCGTCGCCTACTCTGGCTTGCTAAAACTAAAGCTAAAGAGGCAAATTGGAAATTTGTCTGGGTACGAAGTGGCATTATCTGTGCGCGTAAAACCGAAAACTCTTCCTTATTTACCATAAACAATGCAGCAGATATTGAATTAATAATGTAAAATACAATATTATTTTCATACCTATACTATTTCTATTAAAATAAAAATGAATATTAATCAAAAACAAACTCTAAACAATTTCAATCAAATTGATAATATCCTTTTAAGTTATCCCACATCATTAGTCTATATGAACATACGATCTTTACGATTAAATTTCACTACATTTCTTGCAACAATAAATGATATAATAAATAAAATAAAATTAATAATATTAGCTGAAACTAATATAACTGATGATGAAAATACCTTTTACAAAATAAGAGGTTTTAATTCGGTTTTTTTCAATAGAGAAAATAGAGGTGGAGGTATTGCTGTTTATGTCGCAGAAGACTTAGTTTTTAACGAAATAACGATAACACCAAAATCATTCGAAATTATACAATTAGATATAATTAATAACACCAAAAAATTTTCTTTACTCTCAGTGTATCGTCCCCCTCATGAAAACGTCGCAATGTTTATCACAGAACTTGATGCAATAATAAACAACATAAAAAGAAAACAAGAAATCATAATAGTTGGAGATATAAATATAGACATTCTCAGAGAAAATAATACAACAACCACATATCTCAATATGATAATGAGTAATGGACTGCAGAGTATGGTTAATGAGAGTACACGTGAAGATGTTAAAAGAAACACTAGCACGTGTATCGATCATCTGTTGATAAGAAACAATAAAGCAACAACAAAAACACAAGCTGTAGTGATAACAACAAACATATCTGACCACTACTCGCTGTTCTCTTGTGTGTACGATGACGAAGTAAACAATCAGAGTGAACCAACCACAATTAGCCAGGGGCCGCAATACAATAACTTCAAAATAAATAAAAAAATCCGAATAACAAAATGGGATATGGTAATGCATCAGATATCAAATGCTAATGAGTTATATAATAAAATACATAATTTACTAGGTGAAATTTATAAAAATTCGACAAAGAAACAAAATACAACAAAAAAAAGATCAATAAACCCGTGGATAAATGATGAAATTGTATACTATTGTGATACTCGGGATAAACTTTTTAAAAAATGGAAAAATAATCGTAAAAATAAAACATTTGAACAAGAATATAAAACATTTAGGAATCTTGTAAACAAAAAAATAATGCATTCAAAAAATAATTACTATAAAAACAAGTTCATTGAGAATAGAAACGATATACGCGTAACGTGGGAATTGATAAATGAAATAATCGGTAAAAGAACGAATAATATAGACAGATTTATAACTAATAATTTTAAAAATGAAAAACTCGATAATGTAGTTGATAATTTTGCATCAAATTTCAGTACAAATGTTAAAAAAACTAATACATAATTGTAATATAAAAACGATAAATAATACTTATACCACTGTACAAAATTCAATGTTCATTGAGTATGCTACTGAAGATGAAATTTTCAACATATTAAAAACAATTAATGTTCGAAAAGGTGCAGGAGTTGATGGCATCCGGCCGAAGGATATTAAAACAAATGCCAATTCTTTAACACCTATCATAACGAAATTGATTAATGCAAGCTTAGAACAGGCCATTGTACCAAATTTGCTGAAAACATCTATAGTAAGACCAGTATATAAAAATGGAAATAAAACTGACTATAACAACTATAGGCCAATAGCTATATTGTCTATACTAGATAAAGTTCTGGAGGAAGTTTTAGTTAAAAGGCTTACAGACTTTTTGCACAAATTCAAAATTATAAATAAGAACCAGTTTGGATTCCAGAAAGGAAAAAATATTAATAAATTATTAGGAAACTTTTCAAATTTCATCAATGAATCTTTAAGTAAGAATTTACATGTGCTAGTTCTCTTTATCGATTTCAGCAAAGCGTTTGATACACTATCACACAAAAAGCTAATTGAAATCCTTGAAAGGAATGGTATCAGAGGAAACATCTTAAAATGGTTTGAAAGTTACCTTGACTGTAGATCATATTTTATCAAAATTGAAAACAAATTGAGTAGGAAAACTATATATGATTGTGGGGTGCCTCAAGGATCGAAACTGGGTCCTATACTATACTTGCTCTACGCAAACGACATGCTGAAATGTTTAAAAAGTACAACATTCGCTTATGCTGACGACACAGCCATTGTTGTTGCTGATAAAAACATATCGAACGCGGTAGAACTTATGCAAAAGCAATTAGATATTGCAACAAAGTGGTCACATGATAATGGTCTTATAATAAAAGCAAATAAAACGAAAGCAATGCACATCAAGCCACTACATCTTATGAACACGGAAATCTATCTTACATTCCATAGCATAGATTGCCTTCATAAGATGGCTAATAACAACACACATTTAAGCGACACTTGCTCAACCAAGATAGAAATGGTCAATTCTTATAAGTACCTAGGAGTATATGTTGACAACAGCTTTAAATGGAAGGTGCACATTGAAATCTACAAAAAAAACTCAGAAAATCAGCATATATGCTATACCATTTGAGCAACTGCGCAACTTATGATGTTTTACGACAAGCCTATTTCTCCTTAGCCGAAACGTACTTTAGACATGGCATATCCGCATGGGGAAATGTCAAATACAACAGTACATTGCAAAAAACACAAAACCAACTACTTAAAATATTATGGAAAAAGCAACACTTTAATCATAACTCATTCACACCAGATATTGAAATCCGAAACAACCGCTCTCAAAGACAATTCAATCTTGCAAAGGCAACAAATGTTTTAAGTGTTAAAAATATCTACTACACGACAATAATAAAAGAATTCGGAGATAACACAACGTTCCTCAAACAAATTGACCATTCTTATAACACAAGACAAAGATCACAAGGAAGATTTAAAGTCGAACGGTTTCTTAATGAATATGGCAGAAACTCTCTTTCAGTGGCATTACCAACAATTTTGAACAAAATTCCAATAAACATTCTCAATAATAGAAATAAATATCAAAAAAATAAACAAATAAAGAATTATTTAATAAGTTCGCAATGAATAAATAAAATTCTAAAACAATAAAAAATAAAAGAAGTAATAATAAAAAAACTAAACTAATATGAACTATTCTGAAATAAGGGGATAATACGATGAGAGTATGTGAACTCCTCACTTAAATCCTGCAGTCAAGCTTGACAGCTTTGCGGGAACTTATTTGGAAATATTTACATATCCTAAAACAACAATAAAACAAGCAACATAACCAATAGATGAATTATCGCCAAGACGGTCCAAACAACAACACTTTCATGAAGTTTATATAAATGAAATTCATTCTACTTTACATTATATGTTAATTTTCATTATATTGTAAAAACGAATTTGTAAATAAATAAAATATAAAAAAAAAAAAAAAAAAAAAAAAACTAGAACTGAAACTAGAACTGAACTAGAACTGAACTAGAACTGAACTAGAACTGACTAGAACTGAACTAGAACTGAACTAGAACTGAACTAGAACCTGAACTAGAACTGAACTAGAACTGAACTAGAACTGAACTGAACTGAACTAAAACTGAACTAGAACTGAACTAGAACTGAACTAGAACTGAACTAGAACTGAACTAGAACGAACTAGAACTGAACTAGAACTGAACTAGAACTGAACTAGAACTGAACTAGAACTGAACTAGAACTGAACTAGAACTGAACTAACTGACTAGAACTGAACTAGAACTGAACTAGAACTGAACTAGAACTGAACTAGAACTGAACTAGAACTGAACTAGAACTGAACTAGAACTGAACTAGAACTGAACTAGAACTGAACTAGAACTGAACTAGAACTGAACTAGAACTGAACTAAACTAGAACTGAACTAGAACTGAACTAGAACTGAACTAGAACTGAACTAGAACTGAACTAGAACTGAACTAGAACTGAACTAGAACTGAACTAAACTGAACTAGAACTGAACTAGAACTGAACTAGAACTGAACTAGAACTGAACTAGAACTGAACTAGAACTGAACTAGAACTGAACTAGAACTGAACTAGAACTGAACTAGAACTGAACTGAACTGAACTAGAACTGAACTAGAACTGAACTAGAACTGAACTAGAACTGAACTAGAACTGAACTAGAACTGGGAACTGAACTAGAACTGAACTGGAACTGAACTAGAACTGAACTAAAACTGAACTAGAACTGAACTAGAACTGAACTAGAACTGAACTAGAACTGAACTAGAACTGAACTAGAACTGAACTAGAACTGAACTAGAACTGAACTAGAACTGAACTGGAACTGAACTAGAACTGAACTGGAACTGGAACTGAACTAGAACTGAACTAGAACTGAACTAGAACTGAACTAGAACTGAACTAGAACTGAACTAGAACTGAACTAGAGCTGAACTAGAACTGAACTAGAACTGAACTAGAACTGAACTAGAACTGAACTAGAACTGAACTAGAACTGAACTAGAACTGAACTAGAACTGAACTAGAACTGAACTAGAACTAGAACTGAACTAGAACTGAACTAGAACTGAACTAGAACTGAACTAGAACTGAACTAGAACTTAACTAGATCTGAACTAGAACTGAACTAGAACTGAAATAGAACTGACTACTAACAGAACTGAACTAGAACTGAACTAAACTGAACTAGAACTGAACTAGAACTGAACTAGAACTGAACTAGAACTGAACTAAACTGAACTAGAACTGAACTAGAACTGAACTAGAAACTAGAACTGAACTA
>NW_023994463.1:0-172500 GCF_015586225.1 Lucilia sericata
ATAGACTAGACTATAGACTAGACTATAGACTAGACTATAGACTAGACTATAGACTAGACTATAGAATAGACTATAGACTAGACTATAGACTAGACTATAGACTAGACTATAGACTAGACTATAGACTAGACTATAGACTAGACTATAGACTAGACTATAGACTAGACTATAGACTAGACTATAGACTAGACTATAGACTAGACTATAGACTAGACTATAGACTAGACTATAGACTAGACTATAGACTAGACTATAGACTAGACTATAGACTAGACTATAGACTGGACTATAGACTAGACTATAGACTAGAATACGTCCATTGGAATTAAGACTAATTTTTCCATTAAGCTATTTAAATATAGTATTTCAATCAAATGAATTTAGTAAAAAAACTGTTGTGTAATTATTTGTACTAAATCTATATTGGAAAATTTCATTGTTTACTTTAATACTATTTTATTTTCCCTTGTGTACGGCAACATCAAATTACTTAAACATTTCTCCAGTGTACATTAAATGTTAAGGGCAAAGCTCAGAAGTATTTTCAGCTCATACTCATAAAAGGAAACAAATACAAACATACATATATTAAGTAAATACAGACATATGAGAACGTACTACATCCTATGAATTAAGCAGCTTATTGAGAAGGTTATCGATGATTTGGTATACACTTAAAAATATGTAGATACATACAAGTATATAAGGGTGGCCTCATTTATTTGGAGGAAAAATATGATAGTGAAAAAGAAAGCTAGGTTCATTCTATGATTCCGTTTTTTTTAAATATTGTCCTGGGGTCAATATTTGATGTTATAAAATTACGCCTATAATGACATACATAATAAGTAAGTCTTGATCAAATAGCTAACACAAGATCGTTGAGAAAGTGGGTATAAACATTAAAGTTTACTTTTTCTTTATGTGTACTTGTTTGGAAAGCTTTTTGCGTATGTTTTATCTACGTGACGATGATATTAAACCATAAATTTATGAATACAAAATAAAAATCCTTAAAGCTTGTTTTTACATGCGTATGATTTAAGCCATGATAAGGGTACATGTCACACATACAGTTACATTTAAGCTTGCATGTCTATGTTTTTCTTTGCCAGTGTAGGATGTCTAAGAGAGTATTAACTGTTGCTTTTTCGCAATATGTAGTATAAATACCCTGTAGTATTTAAAGAAGTCAATGTAACGCTTAACTAACGAACTCATTTGCTATGTAGACTTTTTAAGTCACAAAGAAGAAATATAATGGAATGTTAAGCTGATCATATGTTTTCAAACGTATTTGTATTATACTTTGTTATATCCCTGTGAACTTCAAGGTATTGTCTGGTTGATATTGTTTTAATTGTAAAAGTAAGAGCATCAAGTCCTTGAGGCTGTTTTTAGTACGTGTCATATAACTACTAACAAAATGTGTATGTTAATAAAAATACATTTTTGTATTTGTCCCGAAACACCAAAGCAAAAATTAAAAAAGATATAACCAAAGGCGAAATTAATACAAAAAAGTTTATAACATTTTGGTATTCATTTTCCTAATATAATTTTTCAATATTTTAAGTCAGTCATCTTTTGGAGCTAGACGGTTAACTCTGCATTTCTAAGGTGATCTGTATTTCATATTTAATAACTCTATGAAGATAATTATTTTTTTATCTCTGAGATCGATCGCAGGGCCTTTATTCAGAAAGCCGTGAAAATATCATTGCTTCTATACAGTGAACCTATTTTTCTCTTAAGGCCTTCTAAAGACTTCAAAATATGGATCATTAAAGTACGTTTTTTAGTAATTTGTTAGATTTTATTTACACAAAAATTTAGGCAAATTGACCTAAAAATTTGATAGTACCAATGGATTCAATCCATTGGTACTTTTTTAGAAAATAAAATGTGATTTAGTGTTCATAATAAAGCATTTAAGTTGAATTGTACCTTGTCTCAGATATACTTAAGCCATTTATTGTTGAATAAAATTGTGGACATTTAAGTCAAATTTTGAAGGGGGCTTTTTATAGGGGCTAGGTTTAAATGAGGTTCTATAATTATAATATTCATGAGGGTCATCTAGGCTAGTATTGAACTTGGTTTTGCATTAAACATAACTATAAACTTAAAAGCCCTATTCGGGGGTTCAGTTGTATGGGAGCTAGGTGAAATAATGGACCGATGTTAACCATTTTCAATAGGCTTCGTTTCTAGTACTAAAGAATATCATGTGCCAAATTTCATTGAATTATCTTCAAAATTGCAACCTGTAGTTTGATTACAAGGTTTACAAGCCCTATTCGGTGGTTAAGTTGTATGGGAGCTAGGTGAAATAATGGACCGATCAATAGGCTTCGTCTTTGATATAATAGAAGATCATGTACCAAATTTCATTGAATTATCTTCAAAATTACGACCTGTAGTTTCATTACAAAATGTACATGGACGGACGGACGGACGGACGGACTGACAGACGGACGGACATAGCTAAATCGATTGGTATACTTTAAGGTGGTTATAGAACCAATATTATTGTGCGTTACAAACATCAGCACAAACCCAATATACTCTCCCCACTAAAGTGGTGTAGGGTATAAATAGTTAAATCTAAAAAATATTTTCTCTGTTTATAATTTGAAATTTTATTTTATTTCTTTTAAAGTTTCTTCAAACTCTTTTTTATGAAATAGTCATGAATTTCTAGGAGATAAGTAATTTAATTTACAGTTTTCACAATCGAAATCATATCCAATCCAATTTTCTGTGTAAGTTTCTTATTACGAAGAAACCGGAAATCTAAACTAAAGCTTAATTTAATCAGAATATAAAATGTTTTTTTGCGTAAAACATCTGCTTATTTTAAGGTAAACATGTTAAAGTTTTTCAATAAATACACATAGCATAAAATAAATGTTTGTTTAGCAAATAATAGAAAATAAATACATATTTCTTTTAATTTCTTATTATATTGCAAAAAATAGCTTTGACATTTAATGTTTCTATACACAGAGAAAAAACATGGTTGAACAATAATAATTTAGCCACATTATGTTAAAATAACTGGTGCAATCATATAGAGTATAATTGTCTCAATCATATTTATAATTAATTAAAATTGTTTATTATGATATCATCCACGATCATTAAGATAATTTATACAATCACTAAACGTTATCACTTGTTTACTGTAATCATGTGTATTATTACAGCAATCATTTCTGTGATAAATTTAACATAATATGATTACAGTAAACAAGATATTTTTAAACTTTTTGTTTTCATTTTATATTGAATCCCAATAAGATATTTTCTCTAAATGTATGCAGATATATCATTTAAAATAAAATTCTAAAGAATTTACTATTTCAAACTTTTGTTTACACAACAAATAAGAATATCCTTAATAACAAATTGCAAAAGCCAATTTAAACAAATACAACAATTTGTTGCGTATTTCATTGAAATACTTTTATTGTCCTAAAATAACATTGTTAAATAAATGATGAGTAAAATGAAATTTCTTATGAGGAAAAACGGCCATTTCCTTTAAAACTATGTTGTTAATTTAAGTCTGTTTAACCTTTTTCTTCTACAAATCATTTTTGTATTTTACAAGTAATTTTTTATTTTGCCGCTCAAGAAAAAGGGTTTCTATGATTATTTTGTAAGTATCAAAACTGTACAAATTTTTAGTTTTGTACAATACATTGCCAAAGTTTTCTGGCTTTTGTGGGCCTCATTTAACAATTTAATCTCAAGGTTACATTTCATTTTTGGGTTAAATCCTCTTTATGTGCAGTGCGATTATTAGGAAGAAGGGTTTGACTTGGTTTTTTATGACATGTTGTTTTTTACAAAGATTTTAGCTGATTATATGATAACGAAATCAATTAGCTATTAGTTACCAGTTTGCCAAGACAGTTTTCCTATTGAAAAGTGTCTTGTTACGACAGTTTTCATGTAGAAAAGTTTCTTGCCAAGATAGTTTGCATATAGAAAAGTGTCTTGTCAAGACATTTTTCATATAGAAAAGTGTCTTGCCAAGACAGTTTTCATATAGAAAAGTGTCTTGTCAAGACAGTTTTCATATAGAAAAGTGTCTTGCCAAGACAGTTTTCATATAGAAAAGTGTCTTGTCAAGACAGTTTTCATATAGAAAGGTGTCTTGTCAAGACAGTTTTAATATAGAAAGTGTCTTGCCAAGACAGTTTTCATATAGAAAAGTGTCTTGCCAAGACAGTTTTCATATAGAAAAGTGTCTTGCCAAGACAGTTTTCATATAGAAAAGTGTCTTGCCAAGACAGTTTTCATATAGAAAAGTGTCTTGCCAAGACAGTTTTCATATAGAAAAGTGTCTTGTCAAGTCAGTTTTCATATAGAAAAGTGTTTTTTTTAAGACAGTTTTCCTATTGAAAAGTATCTTGTTAAGACAGTTTTCATGTAGAAAAGTGTCTTGCCAAGATAGTTTGCTTATAGAAAAGTGTCTTGCCAAGACAGTTTTCATATAGAAAAGTGACTTGCCAAGACAGTTTTCATATAGAAAAGTGTCTTGCCAAGACAGTTTTCATATAGAAAAGTGTCTTGCCAATACAGTTTTCATATAGAAAAGTGTCTTGCCAAGACAGTTTTCATATAGAAAAGTGTCTTGCCAAGACAGTTTTCATATAGAAAAGTGTCTTGCCAAAGTGTTTTGCCGAGACAGTTTCATTAGGAAAAGTATCTTGCCAAGACAGTTTTCCTATTGAAAAGTGTCTTCTTAAGACAGCTTTCATCTAGAAAAGTGTCTTGTTAAAACAATTTTCATGTAGAAAAGTATCTTGCCAAGATAGTTTGCATATAGAAAAGCGTCTTGTCAAGACAGTTTTCATACAGAAAAGTGTCTTGCCAAGACAGTTTTCATATAGAAAAGTGTCTTTCCAAGACAATTTTCCTATAGAAAGGTGTCTTGTTAAGACAGTTTTCCTATAGAAAAGTATCTTGCGAAGAGAGTTTTTATATAGGAAAGAGTCTTGACAAGATAGTTTTCCTGTCTTTTATAGAAAATTGTTTTCCCATACAGAAAAAAAAAGTAAAATTTATGAAAAACTTTTTTTCCTGTAGTTTTCTTGTATAAAAGTACCCTACAAAGATAGATTTGTATTAAAAATCTCTTCTTTCATTAAGTCACTATATAAAATATAAAGAAAATTATTATTGGAAAATTTAATAAAATATATGAAAAAAAATTATAACAAAATCAATATGTTTTGCTTGTTTTGAGGTCTCCCCTTTTTTGTTATTATTGTTGCTGTCAAATTCTATAATAATTTTAGGCAAAAGCCACTTGTTAATATCGGTTACAGCTGATAGACATGTTAATATGGGTAACTCCTTCTTTCTTCTAACAAATACTTAACATACTTTGCAGGAAAAACCCGCATACCTCGAAAGGATTCTTATTATATATTTTGTTATTAGTATTTCTAAGACTTATAATGCGGTTATTGAGTTTCATTTTAACAAGGGATTCTTGCCAAAAAATCAACTTCACCCCAAAAAACAAAAATATTTACATTTATTTCATAAGACAACCAAAAATCCATCTGTCTTGGGGGACTTGTAGAGTAGATTTTGTTTTCAGGTGAAATGAAATCTTAATAAACGTGTTAAGTTTTCAACTATTCATGATTATATTTGGTTATAAAAAATCACTAAAAAAAACGTAAACAACGTAAAAAAGGTTTTAATCTTGTAAACAGCTAAAAGAAATAAAAAAAACTGTGTGACATATTCACTGAAATGGAAAATTATATAAATTTTCTAAGCAAGACATCGGTGAATACAAAGAATATGAAGAAAAACAAAATTTAAATAAAATTTACTGTCTTTGGCGGTTTTTCAAATTAAAGACTTTTTGATTTAGCTGCTGGTTTTTTCCAATATTAGAAGTCAAAATGGGATCATTTACGCTTCAATAAAGCAGCCAGATAACAAGTTTTTTTTAATAAATAAAGACGAAGAAAAGCAATTACAAAAACAAAAGAAATTTGCCGAAAAAATGTTTCTACAAATATTTAAAATTTGGTTAAAATTTTTAAGGAATTCAATGAGATAATAATCAGCTCAACTTTGGAATACCCAAGAGTCTTTTGAAATCAAAATTCTTACTAAGTAAAGGACAATTTCTGAAAATTCAGAAATATTCTAAAAGCTCTTCTTATTTGCCATTAATACTGCATAAGAAATCAAAAATTTGCAATTATTAATTTTTGAATTTCCAGCATATTCCCTGTACACTTAGACGTATGATGAATATTTTTCTACAAACAACACTCATTCGCTATCATTACTTTGGTTTGCAACAAAATTTCTGGAATTTCCATTAAAAACTCTTTTTCGCAAAACCCAACAAATGCTAAAATAAACTAAAATAATAAAAAAAATCATACCGGAAATTAAATGTGAAAAAACAGCAACGACAACTAAAAACAAACTTCAAATAAACAACAATAAACAGAATAATAAAATGTTAGGAAAATGATTTTTTTTAGTATCTAAAACTTAACAACAAATTGAGCATAAAAACCATAAAACATGGCGAACTTGTACGAAAAGTGTAGCAGCAAAGTTATGGCTATATATTGTGTGTATATGTGTTTTTTTTATGTATTTTGTATGTACTTCTGGTACATTCTGCAACATTTCGTTATGTGTGGTGGCATGCTGTAGTTGTATACTTAGTTGTTTTTGATATTTACATATGGGAATCATAAAAACGAATGGATATCAAATGAAAACTAAGAAACAATTTCGAATATGACAGTAAAACTCTAGATATTTACTTATTCCAAAGACTAGAGCATTACTAGAGAAAAGAAAATGGTCAGAGAAGATTGAACATATCATAATGCGTTTGGAAGGTAATGTTGCATAGAAAATACAGTAAGTGTTAAAACATTCAATGCATGCAAATGTTTCAACTATATCGAAACAAATTTTTAAAGTTTTACATTTCTTTTAATGAACTTATAGAGACTTAAATCCTTATTCTCAATCAAACGTTTATTTACTAAGCTTTTAAAAAGCTTAACATTTTTAAAGCTTGAAAAAGTTTTCAAATGTTCTAAAATAGAGTATTTAAATAAATATTTACTAGAAAAAAAGCTTTTTAATAAAGCTTTACTGGAAAAAGCGTTTACAAATAAAGCATTTCTTAAATAATTTTTTAAAATAAAGCTTTTCCTAAAAAAACTTTTTCCTTAAAGAAGCTTCAAAAATAAAGCTTTACTGGAAAAAACTTTTTAAACCTTTTAATAAACCTTTAAAGCTTTTCCAAATAAATCATTTCTTAACTAAGCCCTTCCAAATAAAACATTTCTTAACTAAGCTTTTCAAAATAAAGCTTTTCTTAAAGAAGCTTCAAAAATAAATCTAAATCTATACTGGAAAAATAAAGATTTCCTTCAAAAAACTTTTTCAAATTAATATTTATTGAGAAAAAGCTTTTTAAATAATTTCAATTAAAATAAAGCTTTTATTAGAAAAATCATTACTAAAATATAATTTTTTTTAATAAAGCTTTTGTCAAAGAAGCTTTAAAAGTAAAGCTTTACTGAAATAAGTTAAAAAATAAAGATTTACTAAAAAAGCTTTTTTAATAAAGCTTTATTTGGAAAAGTTTTTTTCAATAAAGAATTTCTTAAATTATCTTTTTAAAATAAAGCTTTTCTGAAATAAACGAAAAAATAAAGCTTTAATAGAAAAAGCTTTTAAAGTAAAGATTAACTTAAAAACGTTTTTAAATAAATATTTTATTATAAGAACAGAACTTTTAAATAAAGCATTCCTTAAATAATGTTTTGTTATTAGTTTTTTAAATGAAACTGTACTGGAAAAATTTTTTATAAAGGTTTTCTGAAGAAAATAAAGATTTTCTGGAAAATGTTCTTTAAAGTAAAACATTTCTTAAAAAGTTTTCTACTAAATATCTTGTGAAAAGTCTTTTTAGTGAACTCTACTGAAAAGTGTTTTTAATATTTCTCCTAAAAAGCTGTTTCATAATAAAGCTTTTTGATATTTCAAAGCTTTAAGTTTATTAATTTTTGTAATGTGCTACTTAAAGAGATATGTTGTAATAAAGCTTTTTAGAAAATAGTTATTAAAATAAACTTTAGATTTTTTAAATATTTCATGTCTTCTGAAGCTTTAAATATTTAATAAAAAAAATATTTTTTTGATAAAATTTAAAAGCTCATGAAAAGCTTTTTTCGAAAATTTGTCTGTAAAGCCCAGTTTTTTTTATTAAATTTTTTCTTTTTTGTACTAATTTATAAAATTTTCATAAGTTTTTTGATCACAACTTCAATATAATTAAGTCATGGAGTTGTGGGCATCCACATTGTTTTCAGTTAAACAGCTTTAAAGACAAACTTGCCGTATAAGAGATATAAAAACGTACTTTTATGTTTTTATATTATGAAAAAAGTACTACATATTAATATTCAACACACAACGAAAACAATTTTTCCTACAAAAATGAAAAATTGTGGTTTGCAGGAAATAAACAAACAAAAAAAAAAAAAGGATAAAAGGTTTTATTTTACAAAATTGTTTGTTATAAGAAAATGAATTGAAATTTTCACAGAAAACAAATTAACAAAAATATTTCTATAGAATAAAACTTCATATAACTAAATGAGTACAAAATTTTTAAATTCTAAAAGAATACTAATAAATTTTTAAAGCAAATAGATAAACAAAATTTTATTATATTCTCTCTAGAAAAATATTTACATAATAAACTAGAAATGAATGATACAGTTTGATTATTTATGGTTTCCTAACATGATATAAAACGGAATTGTTTTAAATGTTTTGTAAAAAGAAATTTGGATAAATAGTTTAGTTTACTTTTTATTTTACATTTGAACTTTTGTTGTTAAATGATGTTCTTGTTTGGATTGGAATGTTTTTTTTTTTTTTTTTTTTGAAATATATACTTAAAAACTATAGAAAAGTTTTATAATTATAGGGTATTTTTTATTTTCTTTATATAGTTTATAGAAGTTTGCCTTTTTATGTTTACAAGTAATGCAATTTCTGGGAAATATTTTATAAGAAATAGTTTATTAAGAAATAGAAATAAGGGAGGAGTTTTCCAGAAAATAGTTGGTGTTAGTGGGTTATTGCAATTGGTATTTAAGTGTGAAGTACACTTAAAGAAATTGTTGAGTTTAAGTGCAGTAGGCAAATATTTAGGCATTTTTGTCTTAAAGCTTAAATATAAAGCGTTTATAGAATAACACCCTTATTCACAAACAACATTTTTATTTTATAAAAGGTTTATAAAACAAAAATTTCCATACCAAATCTAATTTATAAACTGTATATAAAATAAAAATTTTGTTTGTGAATAATGGGGTAAATCTTTAAATCTTTTCTGAAAGAAAAATACATACAACTTTTCCATGAAACCGGAAGAAACGAACGAACGAACGAACGAACGAACGAAGAACGAACGAACGAACGAACGAACGAACGAACGAACGAACGAACGAACGAACGAACGAACGAAGAACGAAGAACGAACGAACGAACGAACGAACGAAACGAACGAACGAACGAACGAACGAACGAACGAAAGAACGAACGAACGAACGAACGAACTAACGAACGAACGAACGAACGAACGAACGAACGAAGAACGAACGAACGAACGAACGAAAGAAACAAACGAACGAACGAAACGAACAACGAACGAACGAAACGAACGAACGAACGAACAACGAACGAACGAACGAACGAACGAACGAACGAACGAACGAACGAAACGAACGAACAACGAACGAACGAACGAACGAACGAAACGAACGAACGAACGAAAAACGAACGAACGAAACGAACGAACGAACGAACGAACGAACGAACGAACGAACGAACGAACGAACGAACGAACGAACGAACAACGAAACGAACGAACGAACGAACGAACGAACGAACGAACGAACGAACGAACGAACGAAACGAACGAACGAACGAACGACGAACGAACGAACGAAACGAACGAACGAACGAACGAACGAACGAACGAACGAACGAACGAACGAACGAACGAACGAACGAACGAACGAACGAACGAACGAACGAACGAACGAACGAACGAACGAACGAACGAAACGAACGAACGAACGAACGAACGAAAGAACGAACGAACGAACGAACGAACGAACGAACGAACGAAAGAACGAAGAACGAACGAACGAACGAACGAACGAAAACGAACTAAAACGAACGAACGAACGAACGAACGAACGAACGAACGAAAACGAACGAACGAACGAACGAACGAACGAACGAACGAACGAACTAAACGAAACGAACGAAACGAACGAACGAAACGAACTAACGAACGAACTAACGAACTAACGAACAGAACTAACAACACGAACTAACTAAAACGAACGAAATAACTAACTAACTAACTAACTAACTAACTAACTAACTAACTAACTAACTAACTAACTAACTAACTAACTAACTAACTAACTAACTAACTAACTAACTAACTTTTAATATAAATCTTTTTGAAATAAAAGTTTCCTAAACAGTTTTTAATTAATCTTTTCTGGAGAAGCTGAATTTATAAAGCCTTTTTTAACTCAAGCTTTTCTGAAAAATAATGTCTTTGAATGCCAGAACTCGGTTCGTTTTAACAAGATCTATCTGATATTTAGACCATGTTACTTCATTTATATAGCTCACAATTGGTCATAGCTCCCATATAAGTTCTACTTCCAAGAAATTCTTTATTACATACCGAGACTATTATTTTTTACTTGTTCTCATTTCCTTTCTTTTTACAGCTCTTTATCCTCCTAACAACAGTTGTTGTTGGCAATATTGATGTGGCTTGTTGTGTTGTTGCTGCTGTCTGTTTTTCTGTTGTATGATTTAAGTCAATGATGTGCATGTTCTTGTCTTGACTTTGATTAATTATTGTCTTCGAAACATTTTAGGCTTCATATAATAGATTTTGTTTCCTTTTTTTGTTGGTACTTTGTAGAAAAAAAAAGGGAAAACCCAATAAAAAAATCTTATTAGAAAAGTCAGCAGGGCATCTACAATTTCTACGAAATTGAGTATTTTGTTAAAGTGGGAGGAATAAATACTTGAATTATATTGAAATTATACAAAGAGATAAGTAAATGACCTTGTTAGGTAAATAGTAATAATATTAAACGAAAATTAATGGGCAACATAAAGAGGGGGTTGAGGCAAAAAGTCTACTGGGAAAGATGGGTATAAAAGTAAAATTTTTTAAAAAACTGCAATTGATTGACAAGAAAAGTTTAAAGACAATAATTTAGAAGAATGAGCTAAAATAATAAAAATTTATTGATTTTTTTCATGTTAAAATGTTTAAAATTATGTTAAATTTTAAATAATTTGGCAAGTTTCTGTTCTATTTTCTTTTTACTTAAAAATATAAATCATTAAAACATCTTCTGTCAGTTTTTCTCTTTTTTTAATAAATGTTATTTAATAATAATAATGATAATTTATAGAAAGCAGAGTGGAAAACAAAATCATATGATTTATATGATAAATGACTGTTTTATTAAGGAAAAATATGAAAGCAAAGAGAAATAAGAGATTTCTAAACAAATAACAACTAGTAATTAAAAAAAAAATATAAAGAACTTTCATAACATTTATTTGCATAAGAAAATAGAAGCATTTAATAAATTTTAATATTAAAATTATGTAAAATCCAAATGATAACGGAAAAAAATAATAAAGTAAAGTCAATTGGAAGGAAGGACAAACTTACATATGTTTAAAGTTAAAACTGAATGAACACAAAATGACCCCTTGAAAAAAAGTTATTTTATTCTTTACTTAAATCTGAGCATTTTAACCGGAAATGGCAGCTTTTCAAAAATATTTAATACAAATTCTTTATAATCTTTATTAATTAAACTAAAAGCTCTCAAAGAAAACACTTTTTACTAAATTTAAAACTAAATTTAGAATGAATTACAATAGAGAAACCACAATATTTTGTTTTTCAACCCTCTTTTAGCTTAAAAAAGGAAATAAAATAATCTTCAGTTCAAGGCTAAATGAAAATATAAATAAAAAGAAAACCACTAAAATAAGAATTTCTGTAAATTATGGCTTAAAGCTCTGGCTGAAATTAAGTTTAAAGTGATTTAAACACAATTTCTTTGTTTCGTTTTTTGGTAAATAAAAACTTTGCTTTTCTTAAGATTTCTTAATAATTTTAATATTCTATAGAGCGTATGATTAATATTAATACGTTATGATGGTGTCTAATAAATATTACGCATACGTGGTGAGTTACATTTTACTTTTAAGCAAAAAAAATGTTTGCCCTTAAAAAGATTTTTGAGAGGTTTTTAAAAGATTTATGGTGAAAACTTTTTTCTATTGATGAAATTAGTCACGTTCTTGAGTATAAATTTAAAATCCTTTTTATTTTAGCAAAATATTGTTGTAGCAATATTAGAAGGACTACAGTTGTTTAAGGCAAAAGAACAGTAAAGTAGACATACTTTAGAACCAAGGGCCTTAAGAAATAAATATTAAAAGCCTATGTCTGCCTCTCTAAAAATGAAAATCTGGAATATTTAGCTGTAACCAGTCATTTGCCTATCTGTTAAACAACACATTACATATCCATCATTACTAAACTACTTCTATTGAATGCAAATTGTATGCAATACCTTTTTAAATTTACTTTAAGCCAGTTTTTACTGGGATTTATAATATTTTATAATTAAAAATTTTCTTTAAATTTAAAACCAATACTGTTTTTATTTCTTTTATTTTTCCATTAACACAATGTGCAACTCAAAATTAAGTCAATTTTGAAATGTAAAACCCTGGAGAAAACTCGTCCGTGTTGTGCGAAGAAAAGGTATTAAATGTTTATTTCTCAGGAAAAAAAACAAAAGAAAACATAAGTTCAGTCATAACACATTTTCTACCCCAAAGCTTAATTATTTAACAATGAATTTTAAATTCAAGTTTAACATTAAAGTTGAGGAAATTTTTGTCAGAATTTTTGGTAAAAAGGAGGCCTTATATGGAAGCTAACGTATTTTGAAATCGGCATTCAAAGTTGGATTTCAAAGTATGAGTATGAGGTTTCTATTTGTGAACAGAAGTTGTTTACTAAGGTGAACACAAAATTAAGCCCTATTTATTTCACTATGAATTTACATGAATTTTATGTGTTCGACTAAATAACCAATATATGAAGCAAACACCAGAAATCATAAAATCAAGACCTATTTCAATTTAAACGTGTAAAAACAATATTCTTAAAAAGAAATTTATTTCTCTCCAGCTGTTCTCAACATCACTCATATTTACTCATAAAATTCATCTTAAATTGATATAAATAAAGAAAAACAAATACAAAGAAAAACATTTTTCAGTTTTATTATGTTTTAAAACAATAACGCATGAATTGCAAAACATCTACTATACAGATGAATGCACCTGTACAGATTTTGGTACAAACCAAAGAAAACAAAATGCATACCCATTTTTAAATAAATAAAATAAATTTATGTAAATTCATTTTCTTACCTTTAATAAAAGCACTGGCGATTTCGTATTCAAAGTAAACTTGTACACTTTTTGGATTCATTTCACAAACAACAATTCAATTAAAAAAAAATCAATATCTGGTAAAACCCAAAAAAAAAACAAAGCAAATTAAATTTAAACCAAATAAAGTAAGTAGTTTCGATGTCATGCTACAAATTATAAAATATTTATGAAATTGAAAATACTTTCGTATGTTTTTTCAGGACAATCATGCATACTCATTTTCATGGTATGGGGATTTTGCTTAAGTGCATATGTACATATGTATGTATGTATATGTGTTTAACATTGAATAAGTATGAGTATGTTAAAGAAGTTTTCATTTCTAAAATGTCAGTCATTGTGTCATTAAAGGAAATTGGTTCAATTGCTTTTAACGCTTATCATATAACAAACGGTACGAACAGTGTTTGAAGAAAATAAGAAGAACTGACTGAAAAGTAGACTATGGACTAGACTATAGACTAGACTATAGACTAGACTATAGACTAGACTATAGACTAGACTATCGACTAGACTATAGACTAGACTATAGACTAGACTATAGACTAGGACTATAGACTAGACTATAGACTAGACTATCGACTAGACTATAGACTAGACTATAGGACTAGACTATAGACTAGACTATAGACTAGACTATAGACTAGACTATAGCTAGACTATAGACTAGACTATAGACTAGACTATAGACTAGACTATAGACTAGACTATAGACTAGGACTATAGACTAGACTGTAGACTAGACTATAGGACTAGACTATAGACTAGACTATAGGACTAGACTATAGACTAGACTATAGACTAGACTATAGACTAGGACTATAGACTAGACTATAGACTAGACTATAACTAGCATAGACTAGACTATAGACTAGACTATAGACTAATCTTAGACTAGACTAGACTAGACTATAGATAGACTATAGACTAGACTATCGACTAGACTAGACTATAGACTAGACTATAGACTAGACTATAGACTAGACTATAGACTAGACTATAGACTAGACCTATAGACTAGACTAAGACTAGACTATAGACTAGACTATAGACTAGACTATGGACTAGACTATAGACTAGACTATAGACTAGACTATAGACTAGACTATAGACTAGACTATAGACTAGACTATAGACTAGACTATAGACTAGGACTATAGACTAGACTTATAGGACTAGACTATAGACTAGACTATAGACTAGACTATAGACTAGACTATAGACTAGACTATAGACTAGACTATAGACTAGACTATAGACCAGACTATAGACTAGACTATAGACTAGACTATAGACTAGACTATAGACCAGACTATAGGACTATACTATAGTATATTCTAAACTATAGTTTAGAAAGCAATGGAATGACAAATTTATATACATAAATATCAAGTCCTAATATTGTTGACACTGTAAACCACCAACAGATGGTTTTAGCTTGCAACATGTGCGTTCTATTTATGTGCTTAACTTGGAACCTTAAAAGGTAGAAGCAGGTTAAACACACATATATAAAATATGTATGTGTATGTAACACAAATGCAATTAGACTGAAATGAATTTCAACAACAGATCAAATACTTGAACAAATAGACAATGTCATTTCGTTAAAATACACAAACGTGTAAGGAAAGTACGAACCGGTAATGACCGATATTACTATCACCTTTCCTTTAAAAGTTAAATGTTTCAAGAAAACTGTGAGTAGTCATGATGGAATGTTATTTTCAATTAAAACGCCTTTTTAACGAAATTAGATTTTAGATTTTCTACCAAAATCAAGAATAATATATATTAGTGTAGGGTACAAACATTAACATTAAATAAAACTAAAGAATACTTAAATTGAAAAACGTGGGTCAATTACTAATTTAATCTAAAGTATATTCTATTTTCTATTTGCCAAACATTTCAACAAATAAATTTTCCAATAATTTCCATACTCCCACATACAGATCATATACATATGTTCAATACAATTCAATTTCTATACAACATTTCTTCAACGTAGAATTAAATATTTATTTGAATGTATTTACAAACAATAACAAACATTTATACGTCAATTATAAATTATTTAGAAAATTAATTTCATTTCGTGTTCGGTACAATATTGTATTTAGTTGATAGTGGAAACACCTTCCAAAATGCAGCCAAAAAATAAACTTGTATCTTTAACACGAGCAAGTTGTGTTAAGTTTTTTGTTTGAATCTCGACATGCCTAGATTTATGTACGTATGTGTTTGTATGTGCTGAACACACCTCCCAACAATAAATCAAAGTTAGAAATACATATTTGAAAATGTTGTTAAAGATGTCCAATTCCTGAGTATGGTAATGTGAAATATGCACAAAGAAAACATTAATGTATTTTTAAGTAATAAAATACTATATCGAGCTTAAAAATCCCTACAAATAGGCAACATTAATATAGGTAATGTGTAAGAGATAACAAGTGAGAGTGTTATATTCGGCTGCGCCGAATCTCAGATACCCACCATCAAACCGTATGCCTTAAAAGGATATTAGGTACTCATCAAATTAACTGAAGAGGACGTTATATGAGAGATAGGGTTAATAATTGACCGTTTTTCATAAAAAAATTTTTAGACCAATTTTGGTTCATACAAAACATCTTTACATCGAATATCACTTCCCGACACTTTCCGCATGAAATTCGGTAGGAAGATTTATGTTCCTATAAATTTTTTTTATATAAAATTTCATAACTGTTCACGTATTTTTAAGTGAGCAAAGATCGTTAAAGAAATTTTCTTATGGACCGTTCCTCAATACATTTGGTAGAGAGGTTTTAACTCGTATAAAAAATATGTATGTGTGTCGAATTTAATCGCTTTGCTGTATTCTGTATTTTTAAGCCAGTAATTATCGTTTAAGTAATTTTTTGAAGGACACCTTATATGGGGTCAATTATGGACCGATCCACATAAAGTTTGATAGAGAGATTTTTGCATCATTGAAACTTATGTGTGTCGAATTTCATCACTATACTCGTATTTTTAAGCCAGTAATGAGCGTTAAAGTCATATTCTGAAAGGGACCTTATAGGGGGGTAGGGTCAATTATGGACCGATCAGCATAAAATTAGTTAGAGAAGTTTTTGATCATAAGAGACTTACTTATGTAAAATTTCATTGTTATAATAGTATTTTTAAGCCAGTAATGAGCGTTAAACAAATTTTCTGAAGGGGGCCTTATATGGGGGGTAGGGTCAATTATGAACCGATCCTCATAAAATTTTGTGGGGAGATTTCGGATCAAATGAAACTTATTTATGTCGATTTTCATCGATATACTTTTGAAACAGATATGCCCATTAAAGCTGTTTTTCGGGGGTCCACTTGTATGGGGGCTATCCGAAAACGTAGACCGATATCGCCCATTTTCAATACCAAATAAACCTTACCTATAGGGAATATTTGTGGAAAATTTCAATCCTCTATCTCGTTCCGTTCGGACTCCATCGCGATTTCAACAGACAGACGGACGGACAGACATGGCTAGTTCTTCTTAGAATTCAATAAGGACCCAGAATATACATACTTTTGTGGATCTGTAACTAATGTTACAAACAAACAAACAAACAAACAAACAAACAAACAAACAAACAAAAACAAACAAACAAACAACAACAAACAAACAAACAAACAAACAAACAAACAAACAAACAAACAAAACAAACAAACAAACAAACAAACAAACAAACAACAAACAAACAAACAAACAAACAAACAAACAAACAAACAAACAAACAAACAAACAAACAAACAAAACACAAAAAACAAACAAACAAACAAACAAACAACAAACAAACAAACAAACAACAAAAAACAAACAAACAACAAAACAAACAAACAAACAAACAAACAAACAAACAACAAACAACAAACAACAACAAAAAACAAACAAACAAACAAACAAACAAACAACAAACAAACAAACAAACAAACAAAACAAACAAACAAACAAACAAACAAACAAACAAACAAACAACAAACAAACAAACAAACAAACAAACAAACAAACAAACAACAAACAAAAACAAACAAACAAACAAACCAACAAACAACAACAACAAACAAACAACAAACAAACAAACAAACAAACAAACAAACAACAAAACAACAAACAACAAACAAACAAACAAACAAACAAACAAACAAACAAACAAACAACCACAAACAAACAAACAAACAAAACAAACAAACAAACAAACAAACAAACAAACAAACAAACAAACAAACAAACAAACAAACAAACAAACAAACAAAACAACAAACAACAAACAAACGAACAAACCAACAAACAAACAAACAAACAACAAACTAAACTAACTAACTAACTAACTAACTAACTAACTAACTAACTAACTAACTAACTAACTAACTAACTAACTACCTAACTAACTACCTAACTAACTAACTAACTAAGTAATTAACTAATTAACTAACTAACTAACTAACTAATAAAATAAAGCTTTCGATATTTTTTTAAAAAGCTTTCAAAATTTTCTACTGTATAGTAAGCTTGATAGAATCTCTATTTATTGCAAGTTTATTCAGTTAAATTTTTAATTTTTTAAAAAGCTTTCGAAAAACTTCCATAGAAATAATTCCTTGATTACCAACGAAGGGCATTAAACTCTAAATAATCTACAATTAATCTTAGACCTTTTTAATTATTAAATTAATAACAGTACATATGTAAATACATACAAAAATTACTAAAACAAATGTTTCTCCTTAAATAATTTATTTTCAGGACTTTATTCCACGCCTCAGTGGAATGGGCTTGTGTGTGGTAAATTTAATGGATGACATGCATGAATACGTGAGAGGACTATTTTTACTCATGTAAGTAACAAAATACAATTACCAAAACAATAAACTTTTTCCTACTTATTCTTACGAAAGTTATTTTATTTTGTTTATTAAGTTGCTTTATTGTATTACAAACAACTTTTTAAAAATTATGTTCATTTTTAACATTTCTTTACAAAATATTTCCAGGTATTGTGCTCCCACCGTACTCTTGGCCTATTTATACATAAGAACCTCACAAGAATTGCGACCACCGGAAGAGCCATTGGCCGTTATGCTGTACGAACATCGCGTTGACATTAGAATGAGGCAACGGTGAGTAATTTTCTATTATTTTAAAGTGGTATAATGGAAAACAAAATCTAGTTAGAATGACAATAGATCACAAACAATGCAGAAAAAAATTTAACAAATATCTATAATAGAAGACAAGCGAAAAAATTAAATAAATGTAACAAAGAGCGAATGAACAAAAACATTTTTAACAAAATAAAAAAATTGCCTTTTCTTCAAAAGCATTCGCTATTGTCAGTTGACAACATTAAAGATGAGGGCGAAAAAAAAAAAACAATAAACAGGAAGAAAAGAAAAATTGTGTAAAAGAAACTAGTTAAATAAAATTAAAAGTCATGGAGATAATTTTCAGGCGGAAACGAAAAGAAACAAACATCTGTCATTGTTTTACGGCATTTTTTTATGGTTATTATTCGCAGTAATGTTTATTTTAATGAAATTTGTCAGGATTTTATTTACTGCTAGAAAGCTTTATTGCTGCAGACACTCGACTTATTATACAAAATTTTATATATATGTATACAGGAAGCTTTGAATATAAACTCTTTTTATTGAAAGCTTCAGAGAAATTCTATAATTAATGAGAGCTTTCTAGATTTTCTCTATTTTTAGTTGTCAAAATTTAATAAATTCGAATTGGATGGAAAACTTTTCAGACATGAATATTTTAAAAATGGCGGTTTATTTCTAGGAAATATATAAAAGGCTTTTAAAATCGGTTATATTTATATAAAGCCTTTAATAAATTTTATATTTAAATTTTTAAAAAACTTTCAATACATTTCAATATTTGTTAAGAAGCTTTAGAAAAGTTCTCTAATTCCAAAAAGATTTCATAAAGTAAACTACTTATATAAAACTTTTTATAAAAAGCTTTTGAGAAAATATATTTTTTCGAAAAGCTTTTAAAAATACTTCTCACTTAGGAAGCTTTAGAGAAATTTTACATTTATAGAAGCTTTAGATACATTTTATATTTATAGAAAGCTTTTGTCAATTTTAAGTTGTTTTAGAAAGGTTTTGATAAATTCCCCATTTATAAAAGCTTGTGAAGCTTTTGTAACATTTTCCATTCCTAAAAAACTTTGTGTAAATAATGTTATAACAAAAAGCTTTAAACAATGATTTATTTATTGAAAGCTTATACATACTTCTCTATTATTGAAAAGCTTTAAAAAATCGTTTCACAAAATTTTATTTTATTCGAAAAAATTTTGAAAAATTTTCTTTTCACAGGAAGCTTTTAAGAAGTTTTGTATTTTTAAAAAGCCTTCGGTAAACTATCTAGTTTATGTTCATGATGTTCTAAATAACTTAATAAAAGCTTTCTATTTTTAGAATTATTTTGATCAATTATCTGTTTATAGAAAGCTTTCAATGAATTTTTATTTCTAGAAAATATTCATTATTGTTAAATAAAAGTTTTAGTTCTTTTTTTTCCAAAAAGATTTCATAGAAAGCTTTTGTCAACATTAAGTTGTTTAAGAAAGATTTTGATAAATATAAACTATATTTTTAAAAAGCTCTTGGTACATTTACCATTCCTAAAAAGCTTCTTATATATATAAATTTATTACCAAAAAGCTTTAACAAATTATCTATTTATTGAAAGCTTACAGAAACTTCTCTATTATTAAAAAGCTTTTCATAAATTTTTTATATTTACTGAAAGCTTTCATAAAATTTTCTATTTGTAGAAGTATTTGAATAAATTATCTGTTTTTAGAAAGTTTTCTATGAGTTTTTTATTTTTAGAAAATGTTCATGTAAATCATTATTATTATTATTGGTAGAAAACCAATTCTTTAATAACAACGTTTATTTTTTTATGGAAAGCTTTCGAGAAGTTAAGGATAATTTTCATAACTTATTTAAAATTAATTTTAAACTTTTTTTTATTTATGGAACATTAAGTGTAGTGTACTTTTCTAAGAACTACAAAGAAATTTCTAGTTCAATGACCGTTTAATAACTTTAACTGCCAGCTAACAAACAAATGTTGTCATAACAAAATATTCCTCCATTTCCTCCTTTTTAAAACTTTCTTTAAATCATAAATATTTATAAAAATTTTTCTTTACTTAATTCTTAATAGAAAACAAATGTTCACTAATGATGGTTAAGTACTTTAAGTATTTCTATTGTATTTAAATAATTCAAACTTATGTTTAAGAACTTTTGGTAGTAAAAATAAATTTAATTTGTAAATCAATTAGTTATTATGCATAAATTATGTAAATAATTAACTAAATAAATAATGCATTTAATATTCAATATTTGCTTTATAATAAGTGTTAAATGCTAAAGATTTGCTGCTTAAATAATCTTATTGAATTTAAATTGTTTGAGTTTTATTAATGGAGATTTCTATATTAATGATATAAATGTGTTTAAGAAATCATTGATAAGGATTTAAACTTTTCATAATATCAATAGGACTTTGAGAATTCTAAAAATTCAAAATCTTGACATGTGCCCAGAAATTCTTGGTATTTTTGCCCTTAATACTTTTAAAATAAATTTTTCAAAATTCTTAGGAAAAATATTAATATATTTATTTTGTTAACAAAATTGAACTCTTTGTTTATTTATATAAAGATACAAAAAAGGACTGCAATTATAAAATATTGTTCAAAAAATGTTTAAAAAAAAAAATCAATTTATTTAGGTATTTATTTATTTTAACATAAAGCACACTTATAATAAAGAAAAAAGTCTATTTTCTAAGGCTTTTTAAACAAATTTTTCTACAGCCTACATTTAGGCTTATTATAAAAATAATATAACAATAATACCTTGTTTGTTATTTATCCAAATTTTATATGAAACTTTAAAGGTTAATTACAAATGCAAATTTTATATATGTATATTTTTAGGATTTCTCTTTTTTTTTCGAACAATGTAAAGCTTTTTATATAAGCTCATAACAATTGAGCTATAACATTGTGTCTTTTTTTAGCATACTTTTTAGGGATTTTGTTTACTAATTGGTATTTAAAATAAATTATATGTTTTTAATTACCACAAATTATAGGATTTGTCAAGTTAATTTTAAAATTTTGTGAATAAAGGTTACTCTTACCTAGATTATAAAATATTATAAAGCATATACAAAAGGGTTGGAAGTATGCATATATGAAAAGCATAAGTAGTCATAAAACAGTCATATTTAAACTGAGAAATAAATGCTTTATTTTTCTTCTTTTTTAATCATTATTAAAAAAACAAACATAGGATTTGTGAGATTTTTTTATTCAAAAAGTTTGAGATTTACTGAAACCTTTAACCTTTAAAAAGTTTGGAAAATTTATAAATGACTTTAAATATGACTGCAAGAAGAACTGTAGAAGAACATTGCGGCGTTGATCTGTAATATTTACATGAACAGTTTACATTTATAAAGGCTTATCAAGACTCCCATGTAAATTACATTAACCCGATCCTTTTAGTCAAGACATTACCCCATAGGCATGGGCTTCACTTTAAATGTATTCGAAATTGTCTTAATTCGTTTTTGAACACAAAAACCGAACAGTTCTTTTGGCGCGGAAATCAAGTACGGATTAAGTTTAAATCAAGTCATTTGGGGATTAATTCAATATAACATTCCTAAATCAATCTTATTTTTATCTCAAATGTAGATATACCTTTCAATCGATGGGTATTGATGTAATGAACACGAATAAAAAGTAATTTTTCGGAAAAAGGCCTCAGTTTCCTAGCAGCGATTAAAATTTTTCATCTCAGTATAATATATTCAAAAAATTCAAATTTTAAATCACTTAATAACTTTAGTTTTATGTCCTTCCATCTTAAATAATATTTTTAAAAACATATATACATAGCTTATCGCCCTTTCTAGGTCTTCAAACAATACTTAGCCTACTTTTAGGCACTTAAAATAAATTAAATTCAAAGCCTACTTTATGTTGTAGATATCTTTTTTAAAAAAGTGCTTTTAAAATCTACATTATTGTTTATTTCCTAAATAGAAACATCTGTTTTTTTAAGTGACTTTAATAATAAACAGTTTTAATGACTTTGAGGATTTAGCCACTACCAAAGAAGATGCCTTAAAACCTTATTGACAACTTAATTCAATTGGCTAAAGCATTCATAAACCAAAAACCAACCACAACAAACATTTTAACACAACTTTACACAAATTACCACAAAAACATTTTCCACATCTTTGTCAAACTAAACTAACTTAGTTTCCTATTTATTTTCAAAAATTTTTTTTAGCAACTCATCGGCCTCTTCGGTAGACCGTTCGTACAGTGGTGCCACCACCGCCACTATAGGCGGAACAGGAGGTGGTGGTGTGCTAAATAGTCACAGCACTTGTATGGCACCGTATTCCACCGGCACCGCAACAAGGTCATATGATTTGTATAGTGCTGAATGGGATGTTAATCGTGAGAAACGTAATCAACGTAATTTTGGCAGTATGGCTGCTGCCCAGGTTGTGTGTTTGTGTCCTTTAATGATTTTACGCTTCGCACGTCTCTCCATTGAGGAAACGTACGAGAATCAAAGACATTTTGATTTCACCTACTTGATGTTTGTATGGATTGCCTTTTTGCCCACGGTTATATTTCCCTGTATCTATGCATCACAAATATTACCAAGGTAAGTACTTAGTAATTATGAGTAGAGGGGTAAGTAAGCAACGGCAGCAGCATAAATTGTGCTAAATTAATTTTATATTTTGCACAATTTTCATAAATAAATTATATTAAATGGTAGTATGTACATATTTTGTAATTATTTAAATTGAAGGTGTCAGAGAAAAGAAAAGTTTTTCTGCAATGGAAAACATAAATTAATATCAACTAAGTTGTAGTTGCTAAAAAACACAATTTTTTTGGTTTGAGAAGAAATTTAATTAAAATTGAAAAAATAATGGAAATTGTAGACAGTTTGGGTATTGTTTTCAGAAATTAGATATAAGAAATTTCTAGTTTTTTTAAGTTTATGTGGAAAAAATATTTTGAAGCTATACTTCTAATTAAATTAAGAATTCATGAAATTGTCAGTAATAACGAACTAACGAACTAGCGAAGTAGCGAACTAGCGAACTAACTAACTAACTAACTACTAACTAACTAACTAACTAACTAACTAACTAACTAACTAACTAACTAACTAACTACTACTAACTAACTAACTAACTAACTACTAACTAACTAACTAACTAACTAACTAACTAACTAACTACTAACTAACTAACTAACTAACTAACTAACTAACTAACTAACTAACTAACTAACTAACTAACTAACTAACTAACTAACTACTAACTAACTAACTAACTAACTAACTAACTAACTAACTAACTAACTAACTAACTAACTAACTAACTAACTACTAACTAACTAACTAACTAACTAACTAACTAACTAACTAACTAACTAACTAACTAACTAACTAACTAACTACTAACTAACTAACTAACTAACTAACTAACTACTAACTAACTAACTAACTAACTAACTAACTAACTAACTAACTAACTAACTAACTAACTAACTAACTAACTAACTAACTAACTAACTAACTAACTAACTAACTAACTAACTAACTAACTAACTAACTAACTAACTAACTAACTAACTAACTAACTAACTAACTAACTAACTAACTAACTAACTAACTAACTACTAACTAACTAACTACTAACTAACTAACTAACTAACTAACTAACTAACTAACTAACTAACTAACTAACTAACTAACTAACTAACTAACTAACTAACTAACTAACTAACTAACTAACTAACTAACTAACTAACTAACTAACTAACTAACTAACTAACTAACTAACTAACTAACTAACTAACTAACTAACTAACTAACTAACTAACTAACTACTAACTAACTAACTAACTAACTAACTAACTAACTAACTAACTAACTAACTAACTAACTAACTAACTAACTAACTAACTAACTAACTAACTAACTAACTAACTAACTAACTAACTAACTAACTAACTAACTAACTAACTAACTAACTAACTAACTAACTAACTAACTAACTAACTAACTAACTAACTAACTAACTAACTAACTAACTAACTAACTAACTAACTAACTAACTAACTAACTAACTAACTAACTAACTAACTAACTAACTAACTACTAACTAACTAACTAACTAACTAACTAACTAACTAACTAACTACTAACTAACTCACTAACTAACTAATTAACTAACCTTCATCTTCGTAAGGGCATGTCATTCCGCTTCTCATTCGTACAATATAAGTTCCCGATCCTATAAAGTATACATATATAGTTTTATTCTGGATCCCTGCAGATATCGGAATCGATTAAGCCAAGTCCGTCTGTATGTTGAAATAAATTTTCTGAGGACCCCAGATATTTGGGATCTATATATTACATAATTCCATCTGGAATGCGTCCGAAAAGTTTCCTGTTTAAAATCAGATAAATAGGTCCATAAATAAAGGAGATATGACAACCTCTTAGTACTTTTTTGCATGCATACGCATGAAAACAACAGCAATGTTTGGATCGTGCTTGTTTGTGAGTACGTTGTCCGAATTTTTGCGAAAAACATCTGATAGCCATCCCAAAGGGAAACAGACACTATCAGACAGGGGGAGGGTAGTTCTTAGTTTCGCGCTCAAACCAGACCCGACTGAAATGGGTGACCCTGCCAGCAATAGCCAACTTATGCTGGCCATTCCCTCCAGTATGGCTCTACAAATCATTTCACTTAAGCATCTAAATCACGTCAAGTTCTCAGATGGGTAGTCAGCTTAGTGGGATGCGAGTGCGATATCTATTCAAATAAAAGTTTCGTAACTCAAAACAAAGGTTTTTAAATGTTTAGAATTTGCTTTTTTTCTATTCTATTTTTCCAGTTAATGAAATCCCTCATATTTATATCCTTGCATATTAATTTAGTCTAATTTATTAACTTAAAAAATATTTTTGTTGACTTGTGCTATCAACCTACCACATCTTTCATTCTCTTAATAACTACATATTAAAACTATTAAATCTTCATAATGGAACTCCTCCACAAAAAAGTTTGTAATCCCTTTTTCAAATATTTTCCCAAAGAAAGAATTTAACATAAGCCGATATTAATGTCTGCGACAAATTACAAAATTCCACATAAATCCCTTAGAATTACGAAAGAAAAAAACATTTAAAATGTAAAAAAAAAGACTTTTCATTGTTTTTAAAACTTTCTCAAATAAAAAGGATTCTCTAGATAAAATCTGTCATAAAGAAGTATTCATGTTTTATAATCCTGCAAGTCTATATATATTTCTCACTATCACGCGCTCAGAAATAAATAGACAAACTTTATTCCAAATAAATACTTAAAGAGAATTGTTCTTGGAATTATTTGTAATGAAGCAGTGATTAGGCTAGAAATATTTTTTTGGATACAAAAAAGGGAGTTAAGTAATTACTTATCACGAACGCTTACAAAGAGATAGTAAAGTAAGTAGTTCTGGAGATTTGGGAGGATAGAAGAAGTTCCCCTGGATATCACCATACTTTCCTTGCCGGCACTGATGCCCACTGATGAAGAGTTCACATTTGAAAAAATTAAATGCTTTATGTAAAATAATTTTCAAAACAATAATTTGATTACTTATTTTATAAGCAATTTATATATTTAATAATAAGTGAAATTAATTTCAAATAGGAAGCAGAACAGAAATCGATTTTCTATACCAAAGTGAAAACTTTAATGACACTGTTTTGATTTCTTTATAACACATCCTGCTGGCAGATTATTGTTGGATCACATTATGAATTGTTGTTTCTTTATGATTTTATTTCTTCTTACAAAGAGCCTTTAGCAAAATGTATTAAATTATTTATAAAACTTTTTCTTTTTTTACGCTTTTCTTTTACAACTCAATATCTACCACATGCTACTTCTGGTGTTACATCAACTGGATGATTAAAAAAAAAAACAACTACAACAACTATTCTGTATTCAAATCCTTGCTTGTGCTGCACAGAGAGGAACAAGAACGTCTACGAGGTTACTTTCGTTTATCATCAAAACGTTTGTCTAATAAATCCAATAAGAAACATACAAAAGGTGGCACTGATGGTCGAAGAGGCGGTAGTGGTGGTACGGGCGGTAGTGATGGTCATACTCCTAGTTCAAGGGAAGATTCCATAGAAAAAGATGAGAATACAAATACAACACAGGCAACATCCATCATCTTAAATGGTGAAGGTTATATGAGTGGCAGTGGTGGTGGAGGAGGAGGAGGTACTGATATGGTAGGAGGTGTTGGCAGTGATGCACTGGGATCTAGTGTTGCTAATAATAAACATGGAAAATATCAGCATCATTCTATGTGTAAAGATGGAGTAGGGGCTACTAGGGTACCACCACCCAGACATGGCAAAGATGGTGCTAAACTGTCCAAGCGTAATGATTCTTTAGCTAGTGTGACTAATGACAATGTACATGATGCTAAGAAATACAAACGTAAGAATAATTCTACTGGAGGTGTTGGCGGAGGACCAGGAGGTGGAGTTGGTGCAAATTCTCTGTCCTCACAACAACAAAGTGATGTACGCATTAATATAATTTCCGATGGTAAAACTAAATCCTCAACACAAAGACGCATGAATTCTGTGGATGCTGTTATTGGCCGGCCATCTTGTTTGGGAGGAGGTCAACGCAAATTAACTTTAGAATCGTTAGATAATCGTTCTTGCTCGAATTTAACCTCCTCCACGTATTGCAATGGCAACAGTAGTCTGCTGGATGATGGTGACGTTAGTAATTTTGGTGATGGTGAAGATTCCTCCATAGTAAGTGGCATGATTGTACAGGCCTCCAGCAATGGCAGCAGCACCGGTTTACCACCTTACTATGAAAAGAAACCCAATGGCATGAGTTTGTATTCCAGTGGAGGTTTGCGTGCTCGTGATATGTCTTTTGATGATTGCAGCTCATTTTCTCGCATGGATTCGTCCAGTACGTTGGCACGTGAAATGGAGATAATGGATTTATTAGAGCGTGAAAGATCCAGTCTGGATATGCAAGAGTTATTGCAAAGAGAAAAGAACAATGAGTCCATAAAGAGAAGGGAAGGAGAGCGTCGTAGATTACCGGATATAGATAAAATCTGTCAAAAATCTCCCAAACCTAAAATGGATCCCTATTCATATGAAATTTCTAACAATACTTCCATAACATCATTGTCGGCCAAAGTGCCCACCTCCACGGATCCCTTAAGAACAACTGATTCCTTTAGTTTATCTTCTCATATGAATGAAGATGATGCTTCCCTTAGTTTACCCTATGACAAGGAGCCTATACATTCCTCAAAGTCACCACAACGAAGTAATGTTGACGAGGAGGTGCCCTCCGATTTCTTTGATAGTTATACACCCGGTGATACCACCGCCATATTACCATCCTCAGCGCCTGCTGTAAGCAGTGCTGTGCAATATCAGTACTCACGACGTTTAAGTCGCAAAACCTCGGCCCATCACAATCCAGGCTCTAATAGCTCACATCATCATCACAACCATCGCATGTCCAAGCGTGACAGTTTCAATTCATTGAATAGCAATGATTTAATAGCTGGTGCTTTCGGTGAACTGGATCCCACACAACCCTTAACGAAAATGTCTGTGATTGAGAATCGAGTGGTGAGACGCAGTGGCAGTGGTCGTACTTCTTCGTTTTCTTCCTCGGCACGTAGCTCTATGAAATCCCGTGATTACGGTCATAGTTCAACGCATTCGGCTCATCCGGAATTGGATTTCAGGGAAAACTTTTTAGCCGATTTGTAAGGGAAGCACGGGTACACAATGTTCTAAATGGTTTATAAAGCTTAAGGGTGCTTAGCTAAATTAAGTTAATGAAAACTTTAGAGGAATTTTTTTTACATAAGAAAGTAAGTATTTAAGAAAATTTAAAATTGTTATAGTTAGTTAAGAGACGAAAATATATATATACATACACTTACATACATATAAATGATTTAAGTGAATTAAAGAGAAAATAACTTTTGTATATTAATTTTAGTTAGTAAGTTCGTAGAAGTTGAGTGAAGAAGTGCTTTAATGTGAGTTTGAAAAGTGGTGCAATTAATACAAAAGTTATTTTTATCTTGTTCCTGTAAGAATAATTTTTAAATTCTAAGCTATTACGCAAGTATGAATTAACAATTAATTTAAGGGAATATATAATTGTATCCTTGTTAATTGTTAATCAAACCTCGTATATACAAATATAAAGTTTACTCAATCTATAATTTTTATGTTCATTCTTTAACATATAAACGGGTTTTGTAAAAATGAATTTAAACAAAAAAATGTATGAGAAAAAAATCTATGAAAAACATAAAACAAACAGAAATTATGCAAATTGAGTGGCTTTGTTCGCAAACAAAAGTTCAATTTTAAACGCAACGAAAAGCTTCAATAAACAAAATGGAAACAAAAACAAAAAAATAAACTTAAAAAGCTTTAAACACACACACAAATAATCTTAAAAAATAGAATAGAATTGCAAGAAAACGAATAGAAAACAATGGAATAGTTATGAAATAAAAATAAAAGGAATCTGAATGATAAAAATTTCGGAAAGCTTGGGTCATCCTTAGGTTACTTGAGGGAAATGTTAAGTTGAAAGTTCTCTGCTAAAAACTCTACATTAGAACTTTACCTGAAGATCATGTTATAAAGCTTTATCTTGGTTCTCTTTGGCTAAATGATATTAAAGAGAGTGCAGTTTCGGTTTTTCTCAATACAAAGAAAGTTGTCGTTTGTTAAGAAAAATATATGTATCTTAAGATGACCTTGGCCCAAGATTATGACATTGCAAAAGCTAGAAAATATTTTTTTATAAAAACACAAATCCAAAACAAATATTGAAATAAATATATTTTTGTACTTTTGACTAAAATATAATAATAATATATAATTGTTAATAAATATCTAAAAGAAATAATCAAATTACTATAATTATTATAATATATAGAAAATTTATAAAATATACTATAACAAAATTTAAAAAATTTAATAAAATTGTATAGAAATTAGTTAAGTTTTCTCAAATTTTCTCATTGTTAAATTTAAGATTTGAATTTTTTTTTACAAAAATAAATTATTAATAAATGTTATTAAAATTAAATATAAATAATAATTATAGTTATGTATATTAAATTATAACAAGATATCAATCAGTAGGGAAGTATTTAGTTCCACTGTAAATGACAGAACAGCTGTATTAGGAATTCTATTTAAAATCGCAAAAAATATAATATAAAAATGGATTCCTGTTCAAAAAGAAATTGTAACATTTCAACTACAAGTAATTCGTAAGGACAACTGATTCCATTAGCTTATCTTTCCATATAAATGAGGGTAACTGGACTATAGACTAGTTTGGACTAGACTATAGACTAGACTTAGACCAGACTATAGACTAGACTATAGCAGACTAGACTATAGACCTAGACTATAAGACTAGACTATAGACTATAGACTATAGACTAGACTATAGACTAGACTATAGACCGAGACTATAGACTAGAGCCTATGAACCAGACCTATAGACTAGACTATAGAACCAGACGATAGACTAGACTATAGACTAGACTATAAGACGATCAACTATAGACTAGACTACTATTAGACTAGACTAATAGACTAGACTATAGACTAGACTATAGAACTAGACTAGAGACTAGACTATAGACTAGACTATAGACTAGACTATAGACTAGACTATAGACTAGACTAATAGACTAGACCTATAGACTAGACTAATAGACATAACTATAACTAGAAGACTATGACTAGACCCTAAAAAAATTTACGAAAAACTAACATAGACTAGAACTATAGACTAGAACCTATAGACTAGACTATAGACTAGACTATAGACTAGACTAGACTAGATACTAGACATAGCACTAGACTAGATAGACTATAGACTAGACTATAGACTAGACTATAGACTAGACTATAGACTAGACTATAGACTAGACTATAGACTAGACTATAGACTAGACTATCGACTAGACTATAGGACTAGACTATAGACTAGACTATAGCTAGACTATAGACTAGGACTATAGGACTAGACTATAGGACTAGACTATAGACTAGACTATAGTACAGACATAGACTAGACTAGTAGACTAGACTATAGACTAGGACTATAGACTAGACTATAGGACTAGACTTAAGACTAGGACTATAGACTAGGACTATAGACTAGACTATAGACTAGACTATAGAACTAGACTATAGACTAGACTATAGACTAGACTATAGACCTATACTATAGACTAGACTATAGACTAGACTATAGACTAGACTATAGGACTAGGACTATAGACTAGACTATAGACTAGACTATAGACTAGATATAGACTAGACTATAGCTAGACTATAGACTAGACTATAGACTAGACTATAGACTAGACTATAGACTAGACTATAGACTAGACTATAGACTAGACTATAGACTAGGACTATAGACTAGACTATGACTAGACTATAGGACTAGACTATAGAGACTAACTATAGACTATAGACTAGACTATAGACTAGACTATAGACTAGACTATAGACTAGACTATAGACTAGACTATAGACTAGACTATAGACTAGACTATAGACTAGACTATAGACTAGACTATAGACTAGACTATAGACTAGACTATAGACTAGACTATAGACTAGACTATAAACTAGACTATAAACTACTAGACTATGGACCAGACTATAGACTAGACTAGACTATAGACTAGACTAGACTATAGACTAGACTAGACTAGACTAGACTAGACTAGACTAGACTAGACTAGACTAGACTAGACTAGACTAGACTATAGACTAGACTATAGACTAGACTATAGACTAGACTATAGACTAGACTATAGACTAGACTATAGACTAGACTATAGACTAGACTATAGACTAGACTATAGACTAGACTATAGACTAGACTATAGACTAGACTATAGACTAGACTGTAGACTAGACTATAGACTAGACTATAGACTAGACTGTAGACTAGACTATAGAATAGACTAGACTATAGACTAGACTATAGACTAGACTATAGACTAGACTATAGACTAGACTATAGACTAGACTATAGACTAGACTATAGACTAGACTATAGAACTAGACTATAGACTAGACTATAGACTAGACTATAGACTAGACTATAGACTAGACTATAGACTAGACTATAGACTAGACTATAGACTAGACTATAGACTAGACTATAGACTACTATAGACTAACTATAGACTAGACTATAGACTAGACTATAGACTAGACTATAGACTAACTATAGACTAGACTATAGACTAGACTATAGACTAGACTATAGACTAGACTATAGACTAGACTATAGACTAGACTATAGACTAGACTATAGACTAGACTATAGACTAGACTATAGACTAGACTATAGACTAGACTATAGACTAGACTATAGACTAGACTAGACTAGACTAGACTATAGACTAGACTATAGACTAGACTATAGACTAGACTATAGACTAGACTATAGACTAGACTATAGACTACTATAGACTAGACTATAGACTGACTATAGACTAGACTATAGACTAGACTATAGACTAGACTATAGACTAGACTATAGACTAGACTATAAACTAGACTATAAACTAGACTATAGACTAGACTATAGACTAGACTATAGACTAAATTTCGTTTAAATCAACTTAGCGAACGCTCAGAATTACTTCCGGAAAAGTTTCTTAATCTTTAGATCATATTTCCTATTTTCTCTTTTAGTAAAAAACTAATTGCGGAACTTCTGATAAGAATAACATTTGCCTACTGATACTTTTTGTTTATAAAATATAAACAAATTTGTATTTAATATAATTTGTGTGTATGTAATATGTGAATAAGTGTGTTTGTGTTTGTTAGTATAAAAAAAAATAATGAAATGCAACTCCTACTCTTACTACAACTTTATACAACTTTGTATTTTTCACTAATGTTTTATACAAGTTTACAGTTAAAGAAATAAAAAACACAAAAACCCAGAACCAGATTTCAAACAGATTCAACTAAAATAGCATTCAAGGAAATAAAATAAAAAATATGAATACTAATGTGCCAATATTTTTTTAAAACTCTAAAAAGAAACTTAACATATAAGACAAATATTTTGTAATAATTAAAAAATGAGATACAAAAACTCTTAAAAAACATTTTAAAAAATGTTTAAAAAAAGTATATTTAATACAAAATTATTGCAAATATTAAAAATATTTTCAAAAAATAGCCCATAAAAAAGATTAAGCTTGTTTCTTTTTTTATTTGAGCCCCAAAAAAAGTGTTACAAGCTTAAATATTTTAAAATATTATTAAAAAATACTTGATTTGTTTTGAAAATATTTCAATATTTCAACCATAAAATACGTATGTAACTTTAACTAAAATTAAAACTTCACACTCCACTTACAAACAGAAATAATAGTATGTAATTCAATATCATAAAAAACAAACTTTAAAGCTTTTCCACAGGAATAAAACCAATAAAAATAAATCAACATCAAAATTCATAAAAAATAAACATAATAATAAAAAAAATATAATGTTGTTACTCTTATTAAATATTAAAAAAATAAAAATATATTAAATAAAACCAGTTGCTTTACTAAATAAAAAAATAAATTCACAACAGACAGTATAAACCGCAAGAAATAAAATCAGAATGAAATCAAAACAAATTCAAATGAATCTAACATTAACATTAAATGAACAGGAACATTATAATGGTGGTATTAAAAATATTTAATAAAAATTATTATTACAGAAAAAACAAACAAAAATTTATTAATTATGAAATGAACAAAAAGGTCTGTATAAGAAATCAATTAAGACACTCATCTCATCACTTTAAGTAAAAACATCAAAAATCGATTTTTTGAGTGAAAAATAAAAAAGTCCATTTTCCTTGAAAACTATAAGAGATAGAGCCAAAACAAGCGAAATCTGTGATCACTTATATTTCATATCAAAAATCGAGTTTCTGAGTGAAAACTTAAAAGTCCATTTTTCTTGGAAACTATAAGAGATAGAGCCAAAACAAGTGAAATCTGTGATCACTTAAATTTCATACCAAATTCGATTATTTGAGTGAAAACATAAAAGTCCATTTTTCTTGAAAACTATAAGAGATAGGGCCAAAACAAGTGAAATCTGTGATCACTAAAATTTCATACCAAAATTCGATTATTTGAGTGAAAACATAAAAGTCCATTTTTCTTGGAAACTATAAGAGATAGGGCCAAAACAAGTGAAATCTGTGATCACTAAAATTTCATACCAAAATTCGATTATTTGAGTGAAAACATAAAAGTCCATTTTTCTTGAAAACTGTAAGAGATAGGGCCAAAACAAGTGAAATCTGTGATCACTTATATTTCATATCAAAAATCGAGTTTCTGAGTGAAAACATAAAAGTGCATTTTTCTTGGAAACTATAAGAGATACGGCCAAAACAAGCGAAATCTGTGATCACTTATATTTCATACCAAAAATCGATTATTTGAGTGAAAATATAAAAGTACATTTTTCTTGGAAACTATAACCCAATAAACATCGATTCAAACCTGTGAATATTTTTGAAAATTTTCTTAACTAAATAATGTATTTTCCAAATTGTTTTCAAATTTTAAAGTTTAGCCTTTGAAATAAACATGATAATTTCAAAAAACGCTTAAAAAATATAATGTGTGATATTTATAAAATTTTCAAAGTTTTGTTTTAATTGAACTTAGAAAAGTTTCTTTCAAAAAATAAATTATTTTAGAAAAATAAAAACAGAACATTTTTTCTATAGCAAGGGAGCGAAAAAACGTTAAATATAGGAGAAATAATCGGAGATATAAAAGAAAAATATGCTAAAATAAATGTATGAATGTTTTATTTTCAGGTGATGTAAAAAAATATATGAATTTTGCAATAGTTAGCATCATAATTAGGGTTTGAAATATATATGAAAATAATAATAAAGAATACTTGAAATACGTTTGAAATTTTTTTTAGTTTCAAGCTTACCTCTAGCCTTTTTTTAAAATTTGAAATACATTTGAAAAATACGTTTGATTTCTAACTGCCTTTTTGTTTGAGAAGGCCATAATTTTCCATTTGAAAACAAAAATTTTCAAATTTGTTCTCAAAGGCTATGTATGAAATTTGAATAGGTTTTCAAATACACATTTACATCATTTCAAAGGTTTTTGCTTATTGGGAAGAGATAGGGCCAAACCAAGCGAAATCTGTGATCACTTATATTTCATACCAAAAATCGATTTTTTGAATGAAAACATAAAAGTCCATTTTTCTTGGAAACTATAAGAGATAGGGCCCAAACAAGCGAAATTTGTGATCACTTATATTTCATATCCAAATCGATTTTTGATCTGTGATCACTTAAATCTCATCCAAAAATCAATTTTCTGAGTGAAAACATAAAAGTCCATTTTTCTTGGAAACTATAAGAGATAGGGCCAAAACAAGCAAAATTTGTGATCACTTAAATTTCATACCAAAAATCGATTATTTGTGTGAAAATATATAATATAAAACATAAAAGTCCATTTTTCTTGGAAACTATAAGAGATAGGGCCAAAACAAGCGTAATCTGTGATCACCTATATTTCATATCAAAAATCGATTTTTTAGTGAAAATATAAAAGTCCATTTTTCTTGGAAACTATAAGAGATAGGGCCAAAACAAGTGAAATCTGTGATCACTTAAATCTCATCCAAAAATCAATTTTCTGAGTGAAAGCATAAAAGTGCATTTTTCTTGGAAACTATAAGAGATAGGGCCAAAACAAGCGAAATCCGTGATCACTTAAATTTCATACCAAAAATCGATTTTTTGAGTGAAAACATAAAAGTCCATTTTTCTTGGAAACTATAAGAGATAGGGCCAAAACAAGCGAAATCTGTGATCACTTAAGTTTTATATCAAAAATCGATTTTTTGAGTGAAAACATAAAAGTCCATTTTTCTTGGAATCTATAAGAGATAGGGCCCAAACGAGCGAAATCTGTAATCACTTATATTTCATATCCAAATCGATATTTTGAGTGAAAACATAACAGTGCATTTTTCTTGGAAACTATAAGAGATAGGGCCAAAACAAGCAAAATTTGTGATCACTTAAATTTCATACCAAAAATCGACTATTTGAGTGAAAATATAAAAGTACATTTTTCTTGGAAACTATAAGAGATAGGGCCAAAACAAGCGAAATCCGTGATCACTTAAATTTCATACCAAAAATCGATTTTTTGAGTGAAAACATAAAAGTCTATTTTTATTGGAAACTATAAGAGATAGGGCCAAAACAAGCGAAATCTGTGATCACTTAAGTTTTATATCAAAAATCGATTTTTTGAGTGAAAACATAAAAGTGCATTTTTCTTGGAAACTATAAGAGATAGGGCCCAAACGAGCGAAATCTGTAATCACTTATATTTCAAAACCAAATCGATTTTTTGAGTGAAAACATAAAAGTGCATTTTTCTTGGAAACTGTAAGAGATAGGGCCAAAACAAGCAAAATTTGTGATCACTTAAATTTCATACCAAAAATCCATTATTTGAGTGAAAACATAGAAGTGCATTTTTCTTGGAAACTATAAGAGATAGGGCCAAAACAAGCGAAATCCGTGATCACTTATATACCATACCAAAAATCGATTTTTTTAGTGAAGACATAAAAGTGCATTTTTCTTGAAAACTATAAGAGATAGGGCCAAAACAAGTGAAATCTGTGATCACTTAAATTTCATACCAAAAATCGATTTTTTGAGTGAAAACATAAAAGTCCATTTTTCTTGGAAACTATAAGAGATAGGGCCAAAACAAGCGAAATCTGTGATCACTTAAGTTTTATATCAAAAATCGACTTTTTGAGTGAAACCATAAAAGTCCATTTTTCTTGGAAACTATAAGAGATAGGGCCCAAACGAGCGAAATCTGTAATCACTAATATTTCAAAACCAAATCGATTTTTTGAGTGAAAAGATAAAAGTCCATTTTTCTTGGAAACTATAAGAGATAGGGCCAAAACAAGTGAAATCTGTGATCACTTAAATTTCATACCAAAAATCGATTTTTTTTAGTGAAAACATAAAAGTCCATTTTTCTTGGAAACTATAAGAGATAGGGCCAAAACAAGTGAAATCTGTGATCACTTAAATTTCATACCAAAAATCGATTGTTTTGAGTGAAAACATAAAAGTCCATTTTTCTTGGAAACTATAAGAGATAGGGCCAAAACAAGTGAAATCTGTGGTCACTTAAATTTCATACCAAAATCGATTTTTTGAGTGAAAACATAAAAGTCCATTTTTCTTGGAAACAATAAGAGATAGGGCCAAAACAAGTAAAATCTGGGATCACTTAAATTTCATACCAAAAATCGATTTTTTTAGTGAAAACATAAAAGTGCATTTTTCTTGGAAACTATAAGAGATAGGGCCAAAACAAGCGAAATCTGTGATCACTTAAATTTCATACCAAAAACTGATTTTTTTTTAGTAAAAACATAAAAGTGCATTTTTCTTGGAAACTATAAGAGATAGGGCCAAAACAAGCGAAATCTGTGATCACTTAAATTTCATACCAAAAATCGATTTTTTTAGTGAAAACATAAAAGTGCATTTTTCTTGGAAACTATAAGAGATAGGGCCAAAACAAGTGAAATCTGTGATGACTTAAATTTCATACCAAAAATCGATTTTTTTAGTGAAAACATAAAAGTGCATTTTTCTTGGAAACTATAAGAGATAGGGCCAAAACAAGTAAAATCTGGGATCACTTATATTTCATATCAAAAATCGAGTTTCTGAGTGAAAACATAAAAGTCCATTTTTCTTGGAAACTATAAGAGATAGGGCCAAAACAAGCGAAATCTGTGATCACTTAAATTTCATACCAAAAATCGATTTTTTTTTAGTGAAAACATAAAAGTGCATTTTTCTTGGAAACTATAAGAGATAGAGCCAAAACAAGTGAAATCTGTGATCACTTAAATTTCATACCAAATTCGATTATTTGAGTGAAAACATAAAAGTCCATTTTTCTTGAAAACTATAAGAGATAGGGCCAAAACAAGTGAAATCTGTGATCACTAAAATTTCATACCAAAATTCGATTATTTGAGTGAAAACATAAAAGTCCATTTTTCTTGGAAACTATAAGAGATAGGGCCAAAACAAGTGAAATCTGTGATCACTAAAATTTCATACCAAAATTCGATTATTTGAGTGAAAACATAAAAGTCCATTTTTCTTGAAAACTGTAAGAGATAGGGCCAAAACAATTGAAATCTGTGATCACTTATATTTCATATCAAAAATCGAGTTTCTGAGTGAAAACATAAAAGTGCATTTTTCTTGGAAACTATAAGAGATAGGGCCAAAACAAGCAAAATTTGTGATCACTTAAATTTCATACCAAAAATCGATTATTTGAGTGAAAATATATAATATAAAACATAAAAGTCCATTTTTCTTGGAAACTATAAGAGATAGGGCCAAAACAAGCGTAATCTGTGATCACCTATATTTCATATCAAAAATCGATTTTTTAGTGAAAATATAAAAGTCCATTTTTCTTGGAAACTATAAGAGATAGGGCCAAAACAAGCGAAATCTGTGATCACTTAAATTTCATACCAAAAATCGATTTTTTTAGTGAAAACATAAAAGTGCATTTGTCTTGGAAACTATAAGCCAAAACAAGTGAAATCTGTGATCACTTAAATTTCATACCAAAAATCGATTTTTTTAGTGAAAACATAAAAGTCCATTTTTCTTGGAAACTATAAGAGATAGGGCCAAAACAAGCGAAATCTGTGATCACTTAAGTTTTATAACAAAAATCGATTTTTTGAGTGAAAACATAAAAGTCCATTTTTCTTGGAATCTATAAGAGATAGGGCCAAAACAAGCGAAATCCGTGATCACTTAAATTTCATACCAAAAATCGATTATTTGAGTGAAAATATAAAAGTACATTTTTCTTGGAAACTATAAGAGATAGGGCCAAAACAAGCGAAATCCGTGATCACTTAAATTTCATACCAAAAATCGATTTTTTGAGTGAAAACATAAAAGTCTATTTTTATTGGAAACTATAAGAGATAGGGCCAAAACAAGCGAAATCTGTGATCACTTAAGTTTTATATCAAAAATCGATTTTTTGAGTGAAAACATAAAAGTGCATTTTTCTTGGAAACTATAAGAGATAGGGCCCAAACGAGCGAAATCTGTAATCACTAATATTTCAAAACCAAATCGATTTTTTGAGTGAAAACATAAAAGTGCATTTTTCTTGGAAACTGTAAGAGATAGGGCCAAAACAAGCAAAATTTGTGATCACTTAAATTTCATACCAAAAATCCATTATTTGAGTGAAAACATAGAAGTGCATTTTTCTTGGAAACTATAAGAGATAGGGCCAAAACAAGCGAAATCTGTGATCACTTAAGTTTTATATCAAAAATCGACTTTTTGAGTGAAAACATAAAAGTCCATTTTTCTTGGAAACTATAAGAGATAGGGCCCAAACGAGCGAAATCTGTAATCACTAATATTTCAAAACCAAATCGATTTTTTGAGTGAAAAGATAAAAGTCCATTTTTCTTGGAAACTATAAGAGATAGGGCCAAAACAAGTGAAATCTGTGATCACTTAAATTTCATACCAAAAATCGATTTTTTTTAGTGAAAACATAAAAGTCCATTTTTCTTGGAAACTATAAGAGATAGGGCCAAAACAAGTGATATCTGTGATCACTTAAATTTCATACCAAAAATCGATTTTTTGAGTGAAAAGATAAAAGTCCATTTTTCTTGGAAACTATAAGAGATAGGGCCAAAACAAGTGAAATCTGTGATCACTTAAATTTCATACCAAAATCGATTTTTTGACTGAAAACATAAAAGTCCATTTTTCTTGGAAACTATAAGAGATAGGGCCAAAACAAGCGAAATCTGTGATCACTTAAGTTTTATATCAAAAATCGACTTTTTGAGTGAAAACATAAAAGTCCATTTTTCTTGGAAACTATAAGAGATAGGGCCCAAACGAGCGAAATCTGTAATCACTAATATTTCAAAACCAAATCGATTTTTTGAGTGAAAAGATAAAAGTCCATTTTTCTTGGAAACTATAAGAGATAGGGCCAAAACAAGTGAAATCTGTGATCACTTAAATTTCATACCAAAAATCGATTTTTTTAGTGAAAACATAAAAGTCCATTTTTCTTGGAAACTATAAGAGATAGGGCCAAAACAAGTGAAATCTGTGATCACTTAAATTTCATACCAAAATCGATTTTTTGACTGAAAACATAAAAGTCCATTTTTCTTGGAAACAATAAGAGATAGGGCCAAAACAAGTAAAATCTGGGATCACTTAAATTTCATACCAAAAATCGATTTTTTTAGTGAAAACATAAAAGTGCATTTTTCTTGGAAACTATAAGAGATAGGGCCAAAACAAGCGAAATCTGTGATCACTTAAATTTCATACCAAAAATTGATTTTTTTAGTAAAAACATAAAAGTGCATTTTTCTTGGATAGGGCCAAAACAAGCGAAATCTGTGATCACTTAAATTTCATACCAAAAATCGATTTTTTGAGTGAAAACATAAAAGTCCATTTTTCTTGGAAACTATAAGAGATAGGGCCAAAACAAGCGAAATCTGTGATCACTTAAGTTTTATATCAAAAATCGACTTTTTGAGTGAAAACATAAAAGTCCATTTTTCTTGGAAACTATAAGAGATAGGGCCCAAACGAGCGAAATCTGTAATCACTAATATTTCAAAACCAAATCGATTTTTTGAGTGAAAAGATAAAAGTCCATTTTTCTTGGAAACTATAAGAGATAGGGCCAAAACAAGTGAAATCTGTGGTCACTTAAATTTCATACCAAAATCGATTTTTTGAGTGAAAACATAAAAGTCCATTTTTCTTGGAAACAATAAGAGATAGGGCCAAAACAAGTAAAATCTGGGATCACTTAAATTTCATACCAAAAATCGATTTTTTTAGTGAAAACATAAAAGTGCATTTTTCTTGGAAACTATAAGAGATAGGGCCAAAACAAGCGAAATCTGTGATCACTTAAATTTCATACCAAAAATTGATTTTTTTAGTAAAAACATAAAAGTGCATTTTTCTTGGAAACTATAAGAGATAGGGCCAAAACAAGCGAAATCTGTGATCACTTAAATTTCATACCAAAAATCGATTTTTTTAGTGAAAACATAAAAGTGCATTTTTCTTGGAAACTATAAGAGATAGGGCCAAAACAAGCGAAATCTGTGATCACTTAAATTTCATACCAAAAATCGATTTTTTTAGTAAAAACATAAAAGTGCATTTTTCTTGGAAACTATAAGAGATAGGGCCAAAACAAGCGAAATCTGTGATCACTTAAATTTCATACCAAAAATCGATTTTTTGAGTGAAAACATAAAAGTCCATTTTTCTTGGAAACTATAAGAGATAGGGCCAAAACAAGTGAAATCTGTGATCACTTAAATTTCATACCATAATTCGATTATGCATAAAACATAAAAGTCCATTTTTCTTGGAAACTATAAGAGATAGGGCCAAAACAAGTGAAATCTGTGATCACTTAAATTTCATACCAAAAATCGATTTTTTTAGTGAAAACATAAAAGTGCATTTTTCTTGGAAACTATAAGAGATAGGGCCAAAACAAGCGAAATCTGTGATCACTTAAATTTCATACCAAAAATCGATTTTTTTAGTAAAAACATAAAAGTGCATTTTTCTTGGAAACTATAAGAGATAGGGCCAAAACAAGTGAAATCTGTGATCACTTAAATTTCATACCATAATTCGATTATGCATAAAACATAAAAGTCCATTTTTCTTGGAAACTATAAGAGATAGGGCCAAAACAAGTGAAATCTGTGATCACTTAAATTTCATACCAAAAATCGATTTTTTTAGTGAAAACATAAAAGTGCATTTTTCTTGGAAACTATAAGAGATAGGGCCAAAACAAGCGAAATCTGTGATCACTTAAATTTCATACCAAAAATCGATTTTTTTAGTAAAAACATAAAAGTGCATTTTTCTTGGAAACTATAAGAGATAGGGCCAAAACAAGCGAAATCTGTGATCACTTAAATTTCATACCAAAAATCGATTTTTTGAGTGAAAAGATAAAAGTCCATTTTTCTTGGAAACTATAAGAGATAGGGCCAAAACAAGTGAAATCTGTGATCACTTAAATTTCATACCAAAAATCGATTTTTTGAGTGAAAACATAAAAGTCCATTTTTCTTGGAAACTATAAGAGATTGGGCCAAAACAAGTGAAATCTGTGATCACTTAAATTTCATACCAAAAAACGATTTTTTTAGTGAAAACATAAAAGTGCATTTTTCTTGGAAACTATAAGAGATAGGGCCAAAACAAGTAAAATTTGTGATCACTTAAATTTCATACCAAAAATCGATTTTTTTAGTGAAAACATGAAAGTCCATTTTTCTTGGAAACTATAAGAGATAGGGCCAAAACAAGCGAAATCTGTGATCACTTAAATTTCATACCAAAAATCGATTTTTTTAGTGAAAACATAAAAGTGCATTTTTCTTGGAAACTATAAGAGATATGGACAAAACAAGTAAAATCTGGAATCACTTAAATTTCATACCAAAAATCGATTATTTGAGTGAAAACATAAAAGTGCATTTTTCTTGGAAACTATAAGAGATAGGGCCAAAACAAGCGAAATCTGTGATCACTTAAATTTCATACCAAAATCGATTTTTTGAGTGAAAACATAAAAGTCCATTTTTCTTCGAAACAATAAGAGATAGGGCCAAAACAAGTGAAATCTGTGATCACTTAAATTTCATACCAAAAATCGATTTTTTTATTGAAAACTTAAAAGTGCATTTTTCTTGGAAACTATAAGAGATAGGGCCAAAACAAGTGAAATCTGTGATCACTTAAATTTCATACCAAAAATCGATTTTTTTGAGTGAAAACATAAAAGTCCATTTTTCTTGGAAACTACAAGAGATAGGGCCAAAACAAGTGAAATCTGTGATCACTTAAATATCATACCAAAAATCGATTTATTTAGTGAAAACATAAAAGTCCATTTTTCTTGGAAACTATAAGAGATAGGGCCAAAACAAGTGAAATCTGTGATCACCTAAATTTCATACCAAAATTCGATTATTTGAGTGAAAACATAAAAGTCCATTTTTCTTGGATACTATAAGAGATAGGGCCAAAACAAGCGAAATCTGTGATCACTTTATTTTCATACCAAAAACCGAATTTTTGAGTGAAAACATAAAAGTCCATTTTTCTTGGAAACTATAAGAGATATGGACAAAACAAGCAAAATCTGGAATCACTTAAATTTCATACCAAAAATCGATTATTTGAGTGAAAACATAAAAGTGCATTTTTCTTGGAAACTATAAGAGATAGGGCCAAAACAAGCGAAATCTGTGATCACTTAAATTTCATACCAAAATCGATTTTTTGAGTGAAAACATAAAAGTGCATTTTTCTTCGAAACAATAAGAGATAGGGCCAAAACAAGTGAAATCTGTGATCACTTAAATTTCATACCAAAAATCGATTTTTTATTGAAAACATAAAAGTGCATTTTTCTTGGAAACTATAAGAGATATGGACAAAACAAGTAAAATCTGGAATCACTTAAATTTCATACCAAAAATCGATTATTTGAGTGAAAACATAAAAGTGCAATTTTCTTGGAAACTATAAGAGATAGGGCCAAAACAAGCGAAATCTGTGATCACTTAAATTTCATACCAAAATCGATTTTTTGAGTGAAAACATAAAAGTGCATTTTTCTTCGAAACAATAAGAGATAGGGCCAAAACAAGTGAAATCTGTGATCACTTAAATTTCATACCAAAAATCGATTTTTTTGAGTGAAAACATAAAAGTCCATTTTTCTTGGAAACTACAAGAGATAGGGCCAAAACAAGTGAAATCTGTGATCACTTAAATATCATACCAAAAATCGATTTATTTAGTGAAAACATAAAAGTCCATTTTTCTTGGAAACTATAAGAGATATGGCCAAAACAAGTGAAATCTGTGATCACTTAAATTTCATACCAAAATTCGATTATTTGAGTGAAAACATAAAAGTCCATTTTTCTTGGATACTATAAGAGATAGGGCCAAAACAAGCGAAATCTGTGATCACTTTATTTTCATACCAAAAACCGAATTTTTTAGTGAAAACATAAAAGTGCATTTTTCTTGGAAACTATAAGAGATAGGGCCAAAACAAGTGAAATCTGTGATCACTTAAATTTCATACCAAAAATCGATTTTTTTTAGTGAAATCATAAAAGTCCATTTTTCTTGGAAACTATAAGAGATATGGCCAAAACAAGTAAAATCTGGGATCACTTAAATTTCATACCAAAAATCGATTATTTGAGTGAAAACACAAAAGTCCATTTTTCTTGGAAACTATAAAAGATAGGGCCAAAACAAGTAAATCTGTGATTACTTAAATTTCATACCAAAAATCGATTTTTTTAGTGAAAACATAAAAGTGCATTTTTCTTGGAAACTATAAGAGATAGGGCCAAAACAAGCGAAATCTGTGATCACTTAAATTTCATACCAAAAATCGATTTTTTTAGTGAAAACATAAAAGTGCATTTTTCTTGGAAACTATAAGAGATAGGGCCAAAACAAGTGAAATCTGTGATCACTTAAATTTCGTACCAAAAATCGATTTTTTTATTGAAAACATAAAAGTGCATTTTTCTTAGAAACTATAAGAGATAGGGCCAAAACAAGCGAAATCTGTGATCACTTGAATTTCATACCAAAAATCGATTTTTTTATTGAAACATAAAAGTGCATTTTTCTTGGAAACTATAAGAGATAGGGCCAAAACAAGTGAAATCTGTGATCACTTAAATTTCATACCAAAAATCGATTTTTTTAGTGAAAACATAAAAGTGCATTTTTCTTGGAAACTATAAGAGATAGGGCCAAAACAAGCGAAATCTGTGATCACTTAAATTTTATACCAAAAATCGATTTTTTTATTGAAAACATAAAAGTGCATTTTTCTTGGAAACTATAAGAGATAGGGCCAAAACAAGTGAAATCTGTGATCACTTAAATTTCATACCAAAAATCGATTTTTTTATTGAAAACATAAAAGTGCATTTTTCTTGGAAACTATAAGAGATAGGGCCAAAACAAGTGAAATCTGTGATCACTTAAATTTCATACCAAAAATCGATTTTTTTAGTGAAAACATAAAAGTGCATTTTTCTTGGAAACTATAGGAGATAGGGCCAAAACAAGTGAAATCTGTGATCACTTAAATTTCATACCAAAAATCGATTTTTTTAGTGAAAACATAAAAGTGCATTTTTCTTGGAAACTATAAGAGATAGGGCCAAAACAAGCGAAATCTGTGATCACTTAAATTTCATACCAAAAATCGATTTTTTTATTGAAAACATAAAAGTGCATTTTTCTTGGAAACTATAAGAGATAGGGCCAAAACAAGTGAAATCTGTGATCACTTAAATTTCATACCAAAATTCGATTATTTGAGTGAAAACATAAAAGTCCATTTTTCTTGGATACTATAAGAGATAGGGCCAAAACAAGTGAAATCTGTGATCACTTAAATTTCATACCAAAATTCGATTATTTGAGTGAAAACATAAAAGTCCATTTTTCTTGGAAACTATAAGAGATAGGGCCAAAACAAGCGAAATCTGTGATCACTTAAATTTCATACCATAATTCGATTTTTTTAGTGAAAACATAAAAGTGCATTTTTCTTGGAAACTATAAGAGATAGGGCCAAAACAAGCGAAATCTGTGATCATTTAAATTTCATACCAAAAATCGATTTTTTTAGTGAAAACATAAAAGTGCATTTTTCTTGGAAACTATAAGAGATAGGGCCAAAACAAGTGAAATCTGTGATCACTTAAATTTCATACCAAAAATCGATTTTTTTTAGTGAAAACATAAAAGTCCATTTTTCTTGGAAACTATAAGAGATAGGGCCAAAACAAGCGAAATCTGTGATCACTTAAATTTCATACCAAAAATCGATTTTTTTAGTGAAAACATAAAAGTGCATTTTTCTTGGAAACTATAGGAGATAGGGCCAAAACAAGCGAAATCTGTGATCACTTAAATTTCATACCAAAAATCGATTTTTTTATTGAAAACATAAAAGTCCACTTTTCTTGGAAACTATAAGAGATAGGGCCAAAACAAGCGAAATCTGTGATCACTTAAATTTCATACCAAAAATCGATTTTTTTAGTGAAAACATAAAAGTGCATTTTTCTTGGAAACTATAAGAGATAGGGCCAAAACAAACGAAATCTGTGATCACTTAAATTTCATACCATAATTCGATTATTTGAGTGAAAACATAAAAGTGCATTTTTCTTGGAAACTATAAGAGATAGGGCCAAAACAAGTGAAATCTGTGATGACTTAAATTTCATACCAAAAATCGATTTTTTTAGTGAAAACATAAAAGTGCATTTTTCTTGGAAACTATAAGAGATAGGGCCAAAACAAGTAAAATCTGGGATCACTTAAATTTCATACCAAAAATCGATTTTTTAAAGTGAAAACATAAAAGTTCATTTTTCTTGGAAACTATAAGAGATAGGGCCAAAACAAGTGAAATCTGTGATCACTTAAATTTCATACCAAAATTCGATTATTTGAGTGAAAACATAAAAGTCCATTTTTCTTGAAAACTATAAGAGATAGAGCCAAAACAAGTGAAATCTGTGATCACTTAAATTTCATACCAAAAATCGATTTTTTTAGTGAAAACATAAAAGTCCATTTTTCTTGGAAACTATAAGAGATAGGGCCAAAACAAGTAAAATCTGTGATCACTTAAATTTCATACCAAAAATCGATTTTTTTAGTGAAAACATAAAAGTGCATTTTTCTTGAAAACTATAAGAGATAGGGCCAAAACAAGTGAAATCTGTGAGCACTTAAATTTCATACCATAATTCGATTATTTGAGTGAAAACATAAAAGTGCATTTTTCTTGGAAACTATAAGAGATAGGGCCAAAACAAGCGAAATCTGTGATCACTTAAATTTCATACCAAAAATCGATTTTTTTAGTGAAAACATAAAAGTTCATTTTTCTTGGAAACTATAAGAGATAGGGCCAAAACAAGTGAAATCTGTGATCACTTAAATTTCATACCATAATTCGATTATTTGAGTGAAAACATAAAAGTCCATTTTTCTTGGAAACTATAAGAGATAGGGCCAAAACAAGCGAAATCTGTGATCACTTAAATTTCATACCAAAAATCGATTTTTTTAGTGAAAACATAAAAGTTCATTTTTCTTGGAAACTATAACAGATAGGGCCAAAACAAGTGAAATCTGTGATCACTTAAATTTCATACCAAAATTCGATTATTTGAGTGAAAACATAAAAGTCCATTTTTCTTGGAAACTATAAGAGATAGGGCCAAAACAAGCGAAATCTGTGATCACTTAAATTTCATACCATAATTCGATTTTTTTAGTGAAAACATAAAAGTGCATTTTTCTTGGAAACTATAAGAGATAGGGCCAAAACAAGCGAAATCTGTGATCATTTAAATTTCATACCAAAAATCGATTTTTTTAGTGAAAACATAAAAGTCCATTTTTCTTGGAAACTATAAGAGATAGGGCCAAAACAAGTGAAATCTGTGATCACTTAAATTTCATACCAAAAATCGATTTTATTGAGTGAAAACATAAAAGTCCATTTTTCTTGGAAACTATAAGAGATAGGGCCAAAACAAGCGAAATCTGTGATCACTTAAATTTCATACCAAAAATCGATTTTTTTTAGTGAAAACATAAAAGTGCATTTTTCTTGGAAACTATAAGAGATAGGGCCAAAACGAGCGAAATCTGTGATCACTTATATTTCACACCAAAAATCGATTATTTGAGTGTAAACATAAAAGTCCATTTTTTTTGGAAACTATAAGAGATAGGGCAAAAACAAGCATAGTCTGTGATCACTTAAGTTTCATACCAAAAATTGATTTTTGGAGTGGAAACATATAGGTCTATTTTTCTCGAAAACTATAAGAGATAAGGTAAAAATAAGCAAATCTGTGACAACACTTCCCAATAAAAATTAAATCATAAAAGACATACGAAATCAGCGATCTTTTTGAAAACATAACTATAATCGACTATAGATTGTTAAATGCTAATGTTTAATATCATAAATGGTCGGCCGGCCAGGCTTTATGTAAATTTTAAAAATAAATATTGTATGGGCCTTTGGCATAGGTATGTACTATGTGATTTAGTAATTGAGATGCCTATGTCTGCGGAAACCCATAACTCCCTGTCCTAAAGAAGAAATTATAAGAAAATTTTAACTCACCGTTATTAAGTGACTCAAGTTTAGACTGCTTGCTTAATCTTTTTTCTCTGTTGTTTATTTCTTTATTTTATAATGAATTCATACACATGAATGAATTAAACACAATCATTCCAGATTTTATTATTTGTTAAAAATAACCACAAACTATAAACATACATAAGTAAGAAAGTCTGCATTTACAAAAAATACTTTGTTCTACGGCACCGACTTTACAAGACATTTAGTTGTCACCTTAATCACTTTAAACTTTAACACTTGTAATAAATCTTCATATTCGTAACATGTATATTTTCCACTATAATAGATTAATAATGATGATACTCACAAACTAGTTTAATTAATAATAATACAGCACTTTAATTAAGTGCAAATTAATTTATCAACATTCCAACTACGTCTACTAACTGCCGCCAAATATAATTGTAGTTGGTGGCAAGTTGTCAAAATAGGAACGAATAGAAAAAAAAGAATGTTTATTTTTTGACACAAGTGTTAGCAATGTTGTGATTTTGTTTGCGATAGATAAAATAAATCGACTTTAAAATAATCGATAAATCGACCTTTTGTCGAAAAAAGTTTAAATCGACTTCAGTCCTAACGAAGTTGAAAAGTCGACTATCATGTATGAAGAAAGTCGAAGAATCGATTTTGCAAATAAAAGTCTAAATGTATGCTAAAAGTTACAAAAACAAAAGCTTAGAATGCCTTGAAGCGTAGAATACTTAAAGTATATACTTTCTACTTGTATAAAGCTGGAGGCCTATATCACGCGTTTTCGCTTGAAAGTATTGCGTGCGCGATTCTACATTTTTGATACATTTTTGATAGAAGCGTATAATATGAGAAATCGTAGAACGCATAATGTGTACAGTGGACGTCCACTAGTACGAATTATATAGTGTCAGGCCCTTTCGTAGTACCGAAAAATTCGTATTATTGAACAACACATTTTGTATGTTTAAATTCAAATAATGCACATAAAATGTTGGATTTTATTTATTTCTGTTTTATTTTTCATGAAAAATTACATAACGAAACAAAATATAATAAATGTGTATTATTTCAAATAAATTTCTTGTACATAAACAGGCATAAAAGGAACATATTTACGTATATGAATTGTTAATTTGAAAGTATCGTGAGTCCAATGGTTGAAATAAGATATATAAGGTTTTAAATTTTAATGTTTTTAAAAATATGTGTGCCAAAGACAATTTGCATGTACATATGTATCTGTTCTAAAATGTATTAAACATGTTCAGATTACATAAAACTTTTTATTAGAAACTTGAATGGAATATACCACTTTCAAAAACAATTCTCTAATTTATACTTTTCTCTTAAAAACTTGAAATAGTTAAAGGATCACATATAGTAATGCTTAAACCCGTTGGAATGTGGAGTCATACTACTTTCAAAATTGACAGTTCATATATATATATAAATAACTATTTATTTATTCGAAAATCCATCATTTAACATTGATGTTTATTACTTTGTAAAATGATACCTAAGCGCTTTTGAGGCTTCAATATTGTTCTCAGCAGAGTTATTGTCGAGAACTAATAAAATACTTCCTCATTGGCGTTATCATCCAATTTAATTTCTTCTCTTGGGTCATCGAAATTCCAAGAAAATAAATTAATAACACTAAATAATTGTTGATTTGTAAATATACATGCAGTAAATTTTGTGTGTATAGGATTTTTAAAAACACTTGTAATAAATACAAAAAAACTTCAAAATTACTGAGCTAAAGGTGAATGATACCGAAATAATAAAATAAAAACTTCATTCATATGTAAATAAAACCAAAATTCCCATAAAAATGCGTTATTCCTACTATCGAACAAAATAATTGTGACTTTATTCGTACTATAGAGTAGACAATGCAACAATTTTGACATTCGTATTATTGGACATTCGTCCAATAATAAGAATACGTCCACTGTACCTCCAGCTTAGCGTCACAAGCGTCGCACGAACATTTCAGCTGATTTTGTTAATTCATATTCTTTTTAAATGTGTATTTATCAAGTTTAATAAATTAAAAAGAAGTTTTTTGTGAATAAAATAAAAAAAAATACGTTTAAAAAGCGTCGCATGTAACTTGAAGAGTAGAATGAGAAGAAGGTATGAAAAGCACGCATATCTTTGACGCGAAGATGCGTGGTGTGGACCATCAGCTGAACAGCTTAATTACAATTGGAACCGTTGTCGACAAACCACACAAAAAGAGCGAGCGACGAATTAAAATTAAGCAAAAAATAAATGCAAAATGATGTTTTGTTTAAAAATTATAATTATTTTTTAAGAAATAAATAGGAATAATTGAAAAGTTATTCAGAATCAAATACGGGAACAGATATAATATGTTTTCTCATATTAATTTATTTTTATTTCATTTAGTATCTTCCATTAATAATAAAACATGGCGAAAAATGCGCACTATAACAACCCTGTTTTTGCAATTTTGTATGATTTTTAGCAAAATATTATAAAGCCCCCTTCACACGAGCACACAAGTAATATGATCTGTCAAAATTTTGTGTAGAAGAGAACGGGTGGGATCGTCTAAACGCAATATGTAATGAAACCATCACACATTGAGAGAAAATACGGATGGAAAATTTGACAGTCGTATGGCTCTCTTCATTTTTTGAAATGATTCAAAAAACAGGCAAGTCGCATTAGATCAGGGATGTATTTTTATGTAAACACATACAAAAAAAGTGAAACAGCTGTTCCATCTTACTTTGTTATTGTTTTATACCAATCGTGTAAACACAAAAAATATAAATCATACGACGAATTTCATTTTACTTTTTCATTAAACTTGTCGTACGTAAAGTGTGACCGTGTGAAGGGCCCTTAACGCTACGACATAAAAATAAGAGAACAATGACAGGAGCGCTAGAGAGCGCAATAAAAGTAGAACAGAATCTATCTCAACCACAATATCACCAACCACAAGACGATATTTTGCTCTCTATACAAAACTCATTGTCGGCAGCGGTTGTGGTTCCAATTGTAATTAAGCTGTAAGGGAGTCCAGAAACCCATCTGCTTTTTTTATTAGTAGATGTATTTAAAAATGCTTTTGTATCACTAATATTATATAACAAATTTCCAAAAATCCCTCCTTATATAACCAAAAAGACAGATATCGTTAATATACCTTAAAAATTGTATAATTCTAGGTTCAGTTGTTTGGGTTATGCAATGATGAATCCGTCAGTCAGTAACGCAACTCTTACAAAATAAACATCGCCAAAGTAAAATAAAAATCGCAACAATGTTTACACTCTTACCAATAATTCATCTTTTCATTTTCTTTTGTTTTGTTGACATTGATTTCACACTCTTTTACCCTTCACCCACTTTAAACGAACTCACTTGACTTTGTTTTGTTTTTGTATTTCCTCTTTTGACAACCTGTTTCTTATTGTAGAATAGTTTCTGGCGGCAATAAAAACAATACAAGAACGTGGTGAAAATTCTAACAATTACTTAATTAAATACAATTTAAATGCAAAGAAAAGTTATTGTTAAATTATAAAAGTGTAAAAAATGTGTAAAGAATTTCGGTATAAAGATTAATGACAGAGTTTTATGTTAAAACGGATAAATAGAATTAAACTTTTTGTTTAACTGGCTGGCTGACTGGCCGCTTCTAATAATAAAAATTTTTTATTATTCTACATTAATTACACTAAATAGGAATGTGTGTTTTAAAAATAAAATAAAATTTAATGTGTTGCAAGGAAAGTAATAAAAAGAAAATAAAAGTGAAAATAAAAAAATAAAAGTGTTTTGCTGTTATTGTTAATAAAATATTATGTAGTAAAAATTATGTTGGAATATAATATGTGCTTTATTTAATAAAATCAAATAAATTCCATAATATAGTTGGAAGATTGTATCTAAATAGAGGTACATAATAAAAATTGGTGTCAAATGAAAACTGTTGCTTCGCAAATACACAAATACATAATAAACTAAAGGAATAAAACTAGACCTGTGAAGAAGGTAAGTGGAATTTTTAATTTAATTCCTATCTAAGGAATTTTTTTTAAAAGAAATTGTTTAAAAATTATGTAATTTTGCTATGTTTTTATTTGAATATTATTTTCTGAAAAAGAAGTAGGACATTAAATAGTTGAAATTACATAAAGTAATATACAATCCCAAATATAAATACGTAAGTAATAGCTGAGTTGGAAGACTTGTGCTAACCAAAATTAACAACGGCGGTAGCTGATACACTGGAAGGCGACGGATAGATAGATAGATAGATAGATAGATAGATAGATAGATAGATAGATAGATAGATAGATAGATAGATAGATAGATAGATAGATAGATAGATAGATAGATAGATAGATAGATAGATAGATAGATAGATAGATAGATAGATAGATAGATAGATAGATAGATAGATAGATAGATAGATAGATAGATAGATAGATAGATAGATAGATAGATAGATAGATAGATAGATAGATAGATAGATAGATAGATAGATAGATAGATAGATAGATAGATAGATAGATAGATAGATAGATAGATAGATAGATAGATAGATAGATAGATAGATAGATAGATAGATAGATAGATAGATAGATAGATAGATAGATAGATAGATAGATAGATAGATAGATAGATAGATAGATAGATAGATAGATAGATAGATAGATAGATAGATAGATAGATAGATAGATAGATAGATAGATAGATAGATAGATAGATAGATAGATAGATAGATAGATAGATAGATAGATAGATAGATAGATAGATAGATAGATAGATAGATAGATAGATAGATAGATAGATAGGATAGATAGATAGATAGATAGATAGATAGATAGATAGATAGATAGATAGATAGATAGATAGATAGATAGATAGATAGATAGATAGATAGATAGATAGATAGATAGAAGATAGATAGATAGATAGATAGATAGATAGATAGATAGATAGATAGATAGATAGATAGATAGATAGATAGATAGATAGATAGATAGATAGATAGATAGATAGATAGATAGATAGATAGATAGATAGATAGATAGATAGATAGATAGATAGATAGATAGATAGATAGATAGATAGATAGATAGATAGATAGATAGATAGATAGATAGATAGATAGATAGATAGATAGATAGATAGATAATAGATAGATAGATAAATCGATAGAATGATTGATATACCTTGGTATATCAATCATAGATCGATATAGATACATAGATTGATGTAGATCAATATCGTCTACAAAATTTTGTAAGGGCCGAACAACTATAGCATTTTGCTACCACGTTGCTTGGATTCTAAGTCTCAAAAAATCTCCTAAATATGCCTATTAACATATTATACCTTGGTGGCATTGTAAAAGATTGAAGACCGCTTCATAAGCGACACTATTCTCTACGGACCAACTTTTACCTCCGGTCTTTTTTGTAACACATTTTTCACACACAATTTCTTCCAACATATTTTATAAACATTTTTAAGTTTGTTTACATTTTCTCCGGTCTTTTAGCATAATTAAGTTCATCTATTCCACGTAATAAAATAGTTACCTGTTTGCAAAATGCAATGGCATTAATTTACTAAAAGTAAACAGTGATATAAGGCGCTAGCTCTACTCTATGAGTTAATGAAAATTTTGTTTGTTGCATTCGTTTCGAGAAAACCCCATAGTCAACCATTTAAACATCCCCAGGTTCAGTCACCCGCACGTTTATTGTTAAATGCAGCATTAAATGACACATTTTACATAATGAAGAATGTAAAAATGTGCGCGTAAAATAACAAAAGCCATACATACTAGCAGCGTACTATATGTATGTATGTAGTACATATAAATCCTTAGCAAAGCGTTGGTATGAACAGGTAAAAGATAGGACAGACATAAACTAACAGAATGTTATTAATAAAATATAGAGTTTTTTTCATACTTAACTAAAGTATGTACCAGTCACTTGGCTATGTATAGTTTATAGCATTGTAAACATTTGCAGTAGTTTTACTCCCTGAAGTGTTTTGAAGGCATGGAAAAATAACAACAACAAACTTTTTAGTTTTTAACGCAATTTTTATCGATTTTGCAATTAATCACACATGTTTGCCTGACTTAAAAAAATTGCATTAGTTCGTTTTATTTGTTTATTTATTTATTCAATATGTCATAGATACACACAACTATACATATACATTAGCATCTATAGACTTTCCTGCAGTACAGGATGGCTATCCACCCACTCAGAATCGATTGCCGATTCTGAAAAACAAAACCCTTTATTTTGTGTCTCTTCTATAGATTACCTGGGTTCGCCAAAAGTAACTATTAATTCGATCTGGATGAGAACAAGTATTTATATCAAATGATCCTAATTACTCAAGTAGTTAGACATTTGGAGAAAATATTGATTAACACGGATACATTGTCTGCTTTGCAATACTACTGGGTAACGTTAACGTTTACCTTAACGTGTGTACAAACACTCAATTGCAGTAATTGCACCTTTGGCAACATATTGCCAGTTCTAGATACAAGTATTTATACTTAAATACGTGTAGAATGGCTGTTGAGTTTAGAGTAATAAAAATTTTAACTCTCAATGGGTGTATGGATAGATGTCTGATGGAAAATATGCGTTTTAATATCGTGTTTAACAATTAATATATTTTACTATGTTCCAGATATTAATGAGGTATTTATATGTAATTTGATAATTTAAAACTTTAACGTCTTAAGTAATAAAATACAAGATACTTTAATAAATAATAACGATGTTAGTTTAGAAATTTTGAACGTAACGTAATTTTGCAACTAAATGAAATCACATGTAGAATTCGTTAATAAAATGAACCCATTAACAAATATATGTATGTCTAGTCTATAGTCTAGTCTATAGTCTAGTCTATAGCTAGTCTATAGTCTAGCTATAGTCTAGTCTATAGTCTAGTCTATAGTCTAGTCTATAGTCTAGTCTATAGTTAGTCTATAGTCTAGTCTATAGTCTAGTCTATAGTCTAGTCTATAGTCTAGTCTATAGTCTAGTCTATAGTCTAGTCTATAGTCAGTCTATAGTCTAGTCTATAGTCTAGTCTATAGTCTAGTCTATAGTCTAGTCTATAGTTAGTCTATAGTCTAGTCTATAGTCTAGTCTATAGTCTAGTCTATAGTCTAGTCTATAGTCTAGTCTATAGTCTAGTCTATAGTCTAGTCTAGTCTAGTCTATAGTCTAGTCTATAGTCTAGTCTATAGTCTAGTCTATAGTCTAGTCTATAGTCTAGTCTATAGTCTAGTCTATAGTCTAGTCTATAGTCTAGTCTATAGTCTAGTCTATAGTCTAGTCTATAGTCTAGTCTATAGTCTAGTCTATAGTCTAGTCTAGTCTAGTCTATAGTCTAGTCTATAGTCTGTCTATAGTCTAGTCTATAGTCTAGTCTATAGTCTAGTCTATAGTCTAGTCTATAGTCTAGTCTATAGTCTAGTCTATAGTCTAGTCTATAGTCTAGTCTATAGTCTAGTCTATAGTCTAGTCTATAGTCTAGTCTATAGTAGTCTAGTCTAGTCTATAGTCTAGTCTATAGTCTAGTCTATAGTCTAGTCTATAGTCTAGTCTATAGTCTAGTCTATAGTCTAGTCTATAGTCTAGTCTATAGTCTAGTCTATAGTCTAGTCTATAGTCTAGTCTAGTAGTCTATAGTCTATAGTCTAGTCTATAGTCTAGTCTATAGTCTAGTCTAGTCTAGTCTATAGTCTAGTCTATAGTCTAGTCTATAGTCTAGTCTATAGTCTAGTCTATAGTCTAGTCTATAGTCTAGTCTATAGTCTAGTCTATAGTCTAGTCTATAGTCTAGTCTATAGTCTAGTCTATAGTCTAGTCTATAGTCTAGTCTATAGTCTAGTCTATAGTCTAGTCTATAGTCTAGTCTATAGTCTAGTCTATAGTCTAGTCTATAGTCTAGTCTATAGTCTAGTCTATAGTCTAGTCTATAGTCTAGTCTATAGTCTAGTCTATAGTCTAGTCTATAGTCTAGTCTATAGTCTAGTCTATAGTCTAGTCTATAGTCTAGTCTTATAGTCTAGTCTATAGTCTAGTCTATAGTCTAGTCTATAGTCTAGTCTATAGTCTAGTCTATAGTCTAGTCTATAGTCTAGTCTATAGTCTAGTCTATAGTCTAGTCTATAGTCTAGTCTATAGTCTAGTCTATAGTCTAGTCTATAGTCTAGTCTATAGTCTAGTCTATAGTCTAGTCTATAGTCTAGTCTATAGTCTAGTCTATAGTCTAGTCTATAGTCTAGTCTATAGTCTAGTCTATAGTCTAGTCTATAGTCTAGGCCTCTTCATAGTCTAGTCTATAGTCTAGTCTATAGTCTAGTCTATAGTCTAGTCTATAGTCTAGTCTATAGTCTAGTCTATAGTCTAGTCTATAGTCTAGTCTATAGTCTAGTCTAGTCTATAGTTAGTCTAGTCTAGTCTAGTAGTCTAGTCTATAGTCTATAGTCTAGTCTAGTCTATAGTCTAGTCTATAGTCTAGTCTATAGTCTAGTCTAGTCTAGTCTATAGTCTATAGTTAAAGCTGGAGGGAATACGGATCTAAAGCACAATGCTGGTAGCTATAGATGTCCTATATTTAGAAAGGCGTTAAGTTCCAGACACAAATGAAGTTTATTCAGCTTAATATAAACCATTGTAGTGCAGCGCAGGAGCTATTAAAACAGACCATCTGTGAACAACAAATTGACGTCGCCCTTGTTTGCGAGCAGTACAAAAACCTTGAGAGAAATGTTTGGGAAAGTGATTCAACAGGTAAAGCAGCAGTGTGGGCCTGCGGCAACAAAGCAATAGAGAAAGGTATGCACCATTTACAAGAAGGCTTCGTAAGAATTAAGATCGGTGGAATATTCGTATATAGCTGCTATATATCACCTAATATACCACAACATGAATTCGAGCAAATAATAGACAACCTAGTGAACGACGCAAATAGGCATAATCCAATTGTCATAGGAGGTGATTTTAATGCATGGGCAATAGATTGGGGTAGCCAAAGAACAAACAAAAGAGGCAAAATACTTCTGGACGCGTTTTCTAGACTTGACGTGATTCTAGCAAACAAAGGACAGGCACACACTTTTCGGAGAGCTGGTTATGGGTCAGTAGTCGACATAACCTTCGTGAGCTCTAGTTTATCAAAAGAAATGGATTGGTATGTTAGCGAACACTATACTCACAGTGACCATCAGGCTGTAATTTTCACAATTAATCCTAATACATCATTGAGTATAGTATCAGACAAATTTAAATTTCAAGGATGGGCGAAAGATAAGATCGATGAAGAAGCCTTTACCGAAACCTTTTCATACCAGCAAATTGAAAATGGCCCGGTATCCGATATGGCAGAAAAAGTCTTAGCAGCACTAAAGATGGCTTGTGATGCGTCCATGCCAAGAAAGAGATCAAACCATAGAAGGAAAGAAAACTACTGGTGGAATGATAATATATCAGCCCTTAGAAGCGAATGCTTGAGAAGTAGAAGAAAATACCAAAGAAGCAGAGGCAGACCAGACTTCATAGCTAAAAGGGAAATATATCACGAAGCCAGGAAAGGCCTACAAGAAGCCATTAGACGTAGTAAATCCGAGTGCTTTAAAGAACTATGCAACGAAGCCGATGCAAATCCCTGGGGTAACGCATATCGAGTTGTAATGTCAAAGCTAAAGGGGAAGAGGTCAGCCCAAATAACATGCCCTAACCTTATTAGAGAAATAGTATCAGTTCTATTCCCGGAAGGAGAACCGTACTCAGAGCCGTATTCAATCGTGCAACAAGGCGAGATAGAAGTGACAGAGGAGGAAATAATAAACCTCTGTGCGAGGATTGGCGATAACAAAGCACCAGGCCTTGACTTCATTCCGAATAGGGCTTTAAAGATCGCTCTAAAATCAAGACCAGAGATTTTTACCAGGCTGTTCAGCAGAAGTCTCAGAGAGGGGAAATTCCCCGAGATCTGGAAGAAACAAAAACTAATTCTGATACCAAAACCAGGAAAAACATTAGGTGAACCACAATCATACCGACCAATCTGTCTACTTGACACCTTAGGCAAATGCTTGGAAAGAATTGTCTATACGAGACTGTTAAAGGCAGTAGAAGAAACCTGTGGGCTATCGGATAGGCAATATGGATTTAGAAAGGCTAGATCAACAATTGATGTAGTGAATTTCGTAACTGAAACAGCTAAGAATGCAATCAATGGAAAAGGCAAGAATAGATATTACTGTGCCATAATTACACTAGACGTTAAAAATGCTTTTAATTCTGCGGGATGGAAACACATTATTTCCTCGTTAAGATCTCTTAATGTCCCCGAATACCTTATTGCAATAATAAAGGATTACTTCTCAAACAGAACACTGTGGTTCGAAACTGACAATGGTACGGAATCGTATAATATTACATCAGGTGTCCCACAAGGATCAGTCCTAGGACCACTCCTGTGGAATATTATGTACAATGGCATATTTGACTTAAGAATCCCAGAAGAAGCGACCGTTGTAGGATTCGCAGACGACGTCGCAATCCTTGTCAGAGCACGTCACCTGAATGAAGTCCAGTTATATGCGAACGAATCAATTGCAATTATTAGAAATTGGATGAAAGATATGAATCTGAAACTTGCAGAGCATAAAACGGAGGCAGTGCTTATAAGCGGAAAGAGGAAGAGAGAGACTCTTTCATTTACTGTGGGGACAACTGAAATCAAATCGTCTGAATCTATTAAATACTTAGGTATAATGGTTGACGATCGCCTAAACTTTAAGAAACACATAGAATATACATGTGAGAAAGCAACAGCTGTATCAAATGCCTTAGCAAGAATGATGCCAAACATCGGTGGCCCACGACAGAGTAGAAGAATTTTAATTTCAAGGGTAACGAACTCAGTTATTCTTTATGGAGCACCAATTTGGGAATGCGCAATATCTGAAGCATCTAGAAAAAACATTTCTGCAATACATAGAAGAAGCTGCCTAAGAGTATGTAGTGGTTACAGAACAATTTCTGCAGAAGCAGCAAATGTAGTAGCGGGCATAATACCTGTGGACTTAGCAGCCAAAGAACTATCGGCTGTCTACGAAGAGAAATCTAGAAACCCACATATCCCAAAGGTGGAAATAAGCCGGATAGAAAGGGAGAAAACTATGAGGGAATGGCAGAGGAGATGGGAAAGTACAAGTAAGGGCCGATGGACCTTTCAACTAATCCCAGACATCAATATATGGATAAATAGACGCCATGGTGAGCTGAACTACCATTTGACGCAATTCCTTACAGGACATGGTATCTATAGGAGCTATTTATACCGGTTTGGCCATGACAACTCACCAAGATGCCCGAAATGCCCAGATCTAGATGAAACAGTAGAACATGTCGTTTTTAATTGCCCACAATTCTCTGGACTACGAAGCAGGTTGGAATCGTGCATTGGTGAACAAATAAGGACAGACAATATAATAGAAGCAATTCTAAAATCAGAACATAACTGGTCATTGGTGAACATGTACATAACTTCAATAAATATAGCTCTGCGAGATGCAGAGATTATTCGCAAGGCCCAGAACGTGGCCTAGGAGACGAACTCTGAGAGTTAAGGAAGTTCAGCGTCAAAGCTGACCACCCCGCGAAGTAGTACCTGGTGGCAGTTCCGCGGAGTGTGGTGTTGACGATGGAGGTGGTTTTAGTCGGTAGGAATCCGACATACCCTTTATGGGACCTATGTAAGGTTTCCTCCTCCACTATACAAAAAAAAAAAAAAAAAAAAAAAAAAAAGTCTAGTCTATAGTCTAGTCTATAGTCTATTCTATAGTCTAGTCTATAGTCTAGTCTATAGTCTAGTCTATAGTCTAGTCTATAGTCTAGTCTATAGTCTAGTCTATAGTCTAGTCTATAGTCTAGTCTATAGTCTAGTTAGTCTAGTCTAGTCTATAGTCTAGTCTATAGTCTAGTCTATAGTCTAGTCTATAGTCTAGTCTATAGTCTAGTATATAGTCTATATAGTCTATAGTCTAGTCTATAGTCTAGTCTATAGTCTAGTCTATAGTCTAGTCTATAGTCTAGTCTATAGTCTAGTCTATAGTCTAGTCTATAGTCTAGTCTATAGTCTAGTCTATAGTCTAGTCTATAGTCTAGTCATAGTCTAGTCTATAGTCTAGTCTATAGTCTAGTCTATAGTCTAGTCTATAGTCTAGTCTATAGTCTAGTCTATAGTCTAGTCTATAGTCTAGTCTATAGTCTAGTCTATAGTCTAGTCTATAGTCTAGTCTATAGTCTAGTCTATAGTCTAGTCTATAGTCTAGTCTATAGTCTAGTCTATAGTCTAGTCTATAGTCTAGTCTATAGTCTAGTCTATAGTCTAGTCTATAGTCTAGTCTATAGTCTAGTCTAGTCTATAGTCTAGTCTATAGTCTAGTCTATAGTCTAGTCTATAGTCTAGTCTATAGTCTAGTCTATAGTCTAGTCTATAGTCTAGTCTATAGTCTAGTCTATAGTCTAGTCTATAGTCTAGTCTATAGTCTAGTCTATAGTCTAGTCTATAGTCTAGTCTATAGTCTAGTCTATAGTCTAGTCTATAGTCTAGTCTATAGTCTAGTCTATAGTCTAGTCTATAGTCTAGTCTATAGTCTAGTCTATAGTCTAGTCTATAGTCTAGTCTATAGTCTAGTCTATAGTCTAGTCTAGTCTAGTCTATAGTCTAGTCTATAGTCTAGTCTATAGTCTAGTCTATAGTCTAGTCTATAGTCTAGTCTAGTCTAGTCTATAGTCTAGTCTATAGTCTAGTCTATAGTCTAGTCTATAGTCTAGTCTATAGTCTAGTCTATAGTCTAGTCTAGTCTAGTCTATAGTCTAGTCTATAGTCTAGTCTATAGTCTAGTCTATAGTCTAGTCTATAGTCTAGTCTATAGTCTAGTCTATAGTCTAGTCTATAGTCTAGTCTATAGTCTAGTCTATAGTCTAGTCTATAGTCTAGTCTATAGTCTAGTCTATAGTCTAGTCTATAGTCTAGTCTATAGTCTAGTCTATAGTCTAGTCTATAGTCTAGTCTATAGTCTAGTCTATAGTCTAGTCTATAGTCTAGTCTATAGTCTAGTCTATAGTCTAGTCTATAGTCTAGTCTATAGTCTAGTCTATAGTCTAGTCTATAGTCTAGTCTATAGTCTAGTCTATAGTCTAGTCTATAGTCTAGTCTATAGTCTAGTCTATAGTCTAGTCTATAGTCTAGTCTATAGTCTAGTCTATAGTCTAAGTCTATAGTCTAGTCTATAGTCTAGTCTATAGTCTAGTCTAGTCTAGTCTAGTCTATAGTCTAGTCTATAGTCTAGTCTATAGTCTAGTCTATAGTCTAGTCTATAGTCTAGTCTATAGTCTAGTCTATAGTCTAGTCTATAGTCTAGTCTATAGTCTAGTCTATAGTCTAGTCTATAGTCTAGTCTATAGGCTAGTCTATAGAGTATTCTATAGTCTAGTAAATAAGTTGTCTTTAGTCTAGAGTCAAGTCTATGTTATGATATATATTCTAGTTTTTAGTTTGGTCCTTTGTCTAGCTTATAGTCTAGTCTATGGTCCAGTCTATAGCCTTATGTAAAGTCTAGTCTATTATCTGGACTACTTTCTTTTTTTCACTACTTTCTCAATTGTAGCTCTAGAAAAATCTTTTTAGCGGGACTAAAGTCTATCTATGATGGCAAATTGATTATGGATATTCAACATTCTTTAGCTTTATTAAATTTAAAAAATAAAATACTAGAGATGTTCCGGTCTATAACAAATTTTTCTTAAAATAGGTTTATCCCTTTACTCAATTACAATCAGATTTCATGTTCTTTATGGACACCGACTAAATTGACGTCAAATGTTTTTCCTGCATATAAGTTATTCCTAAAAAATTACACTAATACTTTTTAATACTGAAGATCAAAACTGTTAAGAGTCGGTTGAGTTTTCCCGATTATTAATACATCAATTCTTCTCTTCTGAAACATCGGTTCCAAATATTAATCAATTTTTGGTATTTGCTTATATATTTGCTACTGATTGCTTATCTGCTGCAAATAAATATGTATGTGTAATACGTTCATAGTAATGCACGTAAACACACGCTGTACATATTGAAAAGCGAATTATTTGATTTCATTTAAAAAAATATTTTATTTTATTTTTGCAATATTTGTTGCTATGGCTATTGCAATCGTAACATAAATAAAAAATAAATAAAAATATTTGCATTTTTTTCTTTAATTCAATTTAAATAAAAATTGCCCCTGTTATTTTGCCTTTCTAAATAAATAAATGAAATAACGTAATTTTTATTTATTGACCGTATGCAGAAAAACAAATCAATGTCTATTCTCGTTTTACGAAAACAATTCACTTTTGTATCACACTTCAGTCCACACTATGCGCAACAATTAATGCCAAACACGTTTAAAAATTGTGTTAAATAACAAAATAAAATTCCATAAAAAATAAGCAATTGTAATGAAGAGCATAAAATAAAGCTGAAAAATAAAATATTAAATAAACAATACTATTTAACCATAACATAGCAGGTCTATTTAAAGTTACAATTGTTTGTTACAATTTCCCGTAAATTCTTCTTTTTTTCTTTTGTTCCTCAAGTTATCGATTAAAATAGCATTAAAGAGAAGCCATTGGAAAACATTTGTAATCAATTCTTTATTAGCTTTTATTCATACAAAAAGAAACAAAAGTAAAATAAAGTTCATGTGCTGCTACACTGACATATCCTTTCTGAACCTTTAAACAATGTTTGTGCATATCCTCTTTATAATGGCTTTTATGTTTGTTTGGTTTTTTTTTCGTGGAGTTTCACTTAAAAATACATGAGTAGTTTCAACTATCCACCAACACCACCTTAACATTCTACAAATATTGTTCTTTACGTTCAATGGCCATAAATGTTCGAACAGAAATTCTTCATATCAGTGCATGCATCCATATTTGCATGCATGTTTCCCTTTAAATATGCCTAAGTTTATGCAACAGAAAAAGTTTTCCGTGTTTTTTTTTATAGTGATCTTTTCATTTGGGTTGGGATACCAGCATAACTGTTATAAATACTTTTGTTAGTACCCAGCAAAAGATTTTTAAAGACTTGTACTTAACAACTTACGTTTCAATGACGACAAAATAACAACCCAACAAAAACTTACATTGGAAAGTGAGTCATTATATTAACAAGGTGATCTCTCACTTACAAATAGGGAGTTAGATAAGTAGTTCCCTGTAAAAAGGGAACTAGTTTTGTTTCTGAAAAAAATCTCTACGATGATACGTCCACTGCTCACATTGTTCGATTCTTAGTTTAAGCTTTTTAACTTATTACCATTACTACTATTGTTAAACGATTTATGGGCTATTAACTGATTTTCTGTAGGAAGGCTAATATGGGAGATAGGGCAAATTATGAATCAATCCTCAATAAATTTTGCTTCTTATAAAACTTGTTTATGTCGATTTTAATTGTACGAGTCTTATTTAAAGGGGAATCTTACTTAAGGGCTAGGTCCGATGTGAAATGGTGGAAGGATATTTTTCATTTTCAATACCAAACAAACCTTATATATAATATTTGTTATAAAATACGATCCTGGTATGGGCCATATCGCGATTTTAACTTACAAACAGACTCAAAAAACAACATCACAATTTAAAAAAAAAATTCAGCATAGGCAGTTTTGGATAAAGATTTTTATAATTTTCCACTATAGTCCACACCACCATAATGGGTGTTTATGCTGATGTTTGTAACGCATTAAAATATTAGTACTATACCCATCTTAAAGTATACCGATTGACTCGAAATCACTTTCTGAGTCGATTTAACGATGTCCGTGCGTCTGACCGTAGTTTGCCATAAGATGGCAAACTATGTGTTATAGCAGCCTTGCCGAATTTCGAAATGACAGGGCCCCATTTCACACTAGTCAAAATACAAAATCGCCTTTATAAAATTATTTAAATTATATTTTGTTAGTTAGTAGTAGTTAGTTAGTTAGTTAGTTAGTTAGTGTTAGTTAGTTAGTTAGTATTAGTTAGTTTGTTAGTTAGTTAGTTAGTTAGTTAGTTAGTTAGTTTAGTTAGTAGTTCGTTAGTTAGTTCGTTTAGTTCGTTATTCGTTCGTTAGTTCGTTCGTTCGTTTCGTTAGTTCGTTCGTTCGTTCGTTCTTCGTTCGTTCGTTCGTTCGTTCGTTCGTTCGTTCGTTCGTTCTTCGTTTTCGTTTCGTTCGTTCGTTAGTTCGTTATTTCGTTTCGTTCGTTCGTTATTCGTTCGTTTCGTTCGTTTCGTTCGTTCGTTAGTTCGGTGTTTCGTTAGTTTCGTTTTTTTCGTTCGTTACGTTCGTCGTTCTTCGTTCGTTGTTCGTCGTTCGTTCGTTTCTTTCGTTCGTTAGTTCGTTCGTTCGTTCGTTCGTTCGTTCGTTCGTTAGTTCGTTCGTTCTTCGTTCGTTCGTTGTTCGTTCGTTCGTTTTTGTTGTTCTTTCGTTCGTTCGTTCGTTCGTTCGTTAGTTCGTTGTCGTTCGTTCGTTGTTCGTTAGTTCGTTCGTTCGTTCGTTCGTTCGTTCGTTCGTTCGTTCGTTCGTTCGTTCGTTCGTTCGTTCGTTCGTTCGTTCGTATCGTTCGTTCGTTCGTTCGTTCGTTCGTTCGTTCGTTCGTTCGTTAGTTCGTTCGTTCGTTCGTTCGTTCGTTCTTTCGTTCGTTCGTTCGTTCGTTCGTTCGTTCGTTCGTTCGTTACGTTCGTTCCGTTCGTTCGTTTCGTTCGTTCGTTCGTTCGTTCGTTCGTTAGTTCGTATCGTTCGTTCGTTCGTTCGTTCGTTCGTTTCGTTAGTTCTTCGTTCGTTCGTATCGTTCGTTCGTTCGTTCGTTCGTTCGTCGTTTCGTCGTTCGTTCGTTCGTTCGTTCGTTCGTTCGTTCGTTCGTTCGTTCGTTCGTTCGTTCGTTCGTTCGTTCGTTCGTTCGTTCGTTCGTTTCGTTCTTTCGTTCGTTCTTCGTTCGTTCGTTCGTTCGTTCGTTCGTTCGTTTCGTTCGTTCTTTCGTTCGTTTCGTTCGTTCGTTCGTTCGTTCGTTCGTTGTTCGTTTCGTTCGTTCGTTCGTTCGTTCGTTCGTTCTTCGTTCGTTCGTTCGTTTCGTTCGTTCGTTCGTTCGTTCGTTCGTTCGTTCGTTCGTTCGTTCGTTCGTTCGTTCGTTCGTTAGTTCGTTCGTTTAGTTCGTTTCGTTCGTTCTTCGTTCGTTCGTTCGTTGTTCGTTCGTTCGTTCGTTCGTTCGTTCGTTCGTTCGTTCTTCGTTCGTTCGTTCGTTTCGTTCTTCGTTCGTTCGTTTTCGTTTCGTTCGTCGTTCGTTCGTTCGTTCGTTTCGTTGTTCGTTCGTTTCGTTTCGTTCGTTCGTTCGTTCTTCGTTCGTTCGTTCGTTCGTTCGTTCGTTCGTTCGTTCGTTCGTTCGTTCGTTCGTTCGTTCGTTCGTTCGTTCGTTCGTTCGTTCGTTCGTTCGTTCGTTGTTCGTTCGTTGTCTTTCGTTCGTTCGTTTCTTTCGTTCGTTCGTTCGTTCTTCGTTCGTTCGTTCGTTCTTTCGTTCGTTCGTTCGTTCGTTCGTTCGTTCGTTAGTTCGTTCGTTTCGTTTCGTTCGTTCGTTCGTTCGTTCGTTCGTTCGTTCGTTCGTTCGTTCGTTCTTCGTTCGTTCGTTCGTTCGTTTCGTTGTTCGTTCGTTCGTTCGTTCGTCGTTCGTTTCGTTCGTTTTTCTCGTTCGTTCGTTCGTTCGTTCGTTCGTTCGTCTCGTTCGTTCGTTTCGTTCGTTCGTTCGTTCGTTCGTTCGTTTCTTTCGTTCGTTTCGTTCGTTCGTTCGTTTCGTTCGTTCGTTCGTTCGTTCGTTCGTTCGTTCGTTCGTTCGTTCGTTCGTTTCGTTCGTTCGTTCGTTCGTTCGTTCGTTCGTTCGTTCGTTCGTTTCGTTCGTTCGTTCGTTCGTTCGTTCGTTCGTTCTGTTCGTTCGTTTTCGTTCGTTCTCGTTCGTTCGTTCGTTCGTTCGTTCGTTCGTTCGTTCTTCGTAGTTCGTTCGTTCGTTCGTTCGTTCGTTCGTTCGTTTCGTTCGTTCGTTCGTTCTTTCGTTCGTTCGTTCGTTTCGTTCGTTCGTTAGTTCGTTCGTTCGTTCGTTCGTTCGTTTGTTCGTTCGTTCGTTCGTTCGTTCGTTCGTTTCGTTCGTTCGTTCTTTCCGCCCTCCCCCCCCGTTTCTCCTCCCTTTCCCTTCTTTCCCCTCCACTGCCTTGCCTCTGTTCCTACCCCGGTCTGTTCAAATATTTGTGTTTTTTGCCACTGCCATCTGTAAACCGGCACTCTGCCTTCTAATGCAGAATAAACAATATTTTTTAACGAAATTGTAACATGGATTTAAGTTTGGTAACAGCGCCATTTAAGAGGCCAACTTTTATTACTTACTGTAGAGCATAACTACAAGAATATAAATCCTATTACCTTTTTATATTTTTTCTGCAACAATTTAGATATTTTTTTTGTGCAAACTGACACGGAAATTAAGAACTTTGCGTGTGTGAACACATACACAAAGCGAAAAAATAACATTACATACATATGTATGTACATGTAAAATATGAGAACATTGTGTTAGATGAAATAATAATTTAACTTGCAAAAACTGTTTCTTTTTTTGTAATATTTTTGATTTTTTACATACATATTTGAAGGAAATGAAGGTTTTGTTACAACAGCTCTAAACTTTTATATATTTGAGACAAATTTTCATAGCTCTTCAAAAGATTATATTTCTAATTCCTTCCAGAAAATTTGAACTAAACTATTTTTATTTATTTAAATTTTAAAAAATTTCAAGTTTTTAAAAAAGTATGTATGTACTAATGTATTTTGAAAACATTTATTCCATTTTAAATAAAGTTAATTTCGTAAAACTTAAAATAACATTTCCTGTTTAGTTATTTCTCTGCATGTTTAATTTTGAAATATTTCGTTTAAAATTAACAAAAATAAAACTAGGAAATAAAACGTGTGTGCGAAGCATTTAAAATTCAAGAAGTAAAAAAAATACCACAAATTAACATTCTATGGTTGGGATAAGAAATCCGTGAGAAATAGGGGGCCGCGTTTAGTATATGCACTAAAATCTTAAAAATTTTATGTTTTTATGTTTTAGTATCAAAATTGGTGAAAATACACTTGGAAATTCTCAATTTATATTTAGGAAATTCCGAAGGCCCGCTTATAAGCCGCCTCCGTTAGTAAAATGTGAACTAAATGTATGATTTAGTTTTATCACACTGTATTTTATTTTGTACACAGACCGAAGAGTAAAATATATATATAATTTATATTTTATAACTGACCATAATCACTGAATTTGCAATTGTTACCGAAAATAAATGAAATAAAATGATTTCACATAATCTGCGATACCATTCATCGTAAATTGTAATGTAATGTTTTATAAATGCGATTGTCCAAATACATTCATTCATTTACTAAACTCATACGTAACAATGTGTAAATATCTTTCAGATGTCACGATGAAGACACGGGGATCCAAGCGTATGTTTTTAATATAGCAGCAGACTAGTTAAAATACATACGTGTGTTAACGACTTGCCGGCATATAAAATAATATAACTTTTATTTTAATGTGAGAAAAAAGTGTGGAAGTCGATAGTGGCAGAATTGCAGATATAAGAAACAATTGCTGTGACAGGTTTTCTTTACAGTTGGCCCTTTTATAATGTGAACCAAATGATTACAAAAGCTTAGTTATTAGCTTTAATGAAGCTGCAAACTATAGCTTTCTGTTAACTAAAGGTCCGTGGTTATGCATTCTATAATGCATTCCTGGCCTTATGTTGTTTAAGTTTGTTTTGTTACTTCCCTTAGTCCACAGATTATATTAAAGAAATTTCCCAAATATCTGTTTTTTTATTGACCAAATTCCAATCCCAAGATTATTGGCCTTATTGAAGGATTTCGTTTTCGATATTAATTTAACTTTAGGACTAGGTTCTATAAATCGAATTCTTGTAGAAGTTGACAATGTGGATTCTAAAGTGTGACGAAGTTATCAGTTCTTTTAGAGCCAAATGTAACAGGAAATCTTGAGGTGTACACAGAGGGAAAAGGAAATATACACGCTTGGTACCAAATTGAAACCAAAGAGTTTATAATTTTTCAATAACATCCGTTGTCATAGTATACACATACGTACGACAACACTATGTAATGTTGACAATGTAATGTTGACACAATAATTTGTTCAAGAATGTGAGTGTGTGTGTTTACGTATTTACGAGTAGTAAACGTATCAAAGTTAAATGTTAAGTTTATTGGCTTAAGTAGGCGACGTGTTGACAAACAATCCGTTGCCAATAGAGAGCTTACCACGTTTGTTAACATTTAGACAACGATTGTGTATAAAATTTAGATTTCGACAACGAATTGTTGCAATGTTGTCAACATTACAACATGTATATACTTTGACAACGGATGGTATTGAAAAATTATAAACAGTTTGGTGTCAATTTGGTATCAAGTGTGTATATTTCTTTTTCCCTCTGTGTAGTGTCTTCTGTTGGTACTCCTTCTGATTGTCGTTTGTTATACGGACTTTGTCATTACTGGGGACAGGATGTGATTACTTATTCGTTACATTTTTAGTAGTAAAATACTTAACTAAAACTTTAAAACAAACTTTATAGAAAATTATGTATAAACACTTTGTTCTTAGCACAATGATATTTGCTTCCAATGAAGAACTTTGCCGGTATTATACTTACATTCATTATGATCATTTTTTAATAAAAATCTACTAAAATATTAAAACCAGAACATTTTTAAAAGGGATCGACTGTAGATAACTGTTGATACTATTTACATTTACAGTCATGTTCAATAATATATGAATTTTATCTCGAAAGAATGCATTAGTCTCTAATACGTTCCTTGAGAAAAAAAATAAAATAATGTAATCCCAATATAAAATAAAGTTAAACTGAATATGCGATTTTTCTTTCTGTGAATCCCTATTAGATGTATTTAAAAAAAAACCCGATCGTTAAAATGAACTCTAACGACTTATAGCTATTATTTTCCGCAAAACTGTTTGGTTTAGTGTATTGTTATCATACGAATGTGTAAAGAATAACAATAATTTGTTCAAGAATGTGAGTGTGTGTGTTTACGTATTTACGAGTAGTAAACGTATCAAAGTTAAATGTTAAGTTTATTGGCTTAAGTATGCGACGTGTTATGAATTGAAAATGAAAATATATAAAAAGTGTTATATTGACAAATACATACATACGCATGCACTCACTCACTAACTCTCCCAACCACCCACTTGCTTAGTTTTTACTAGACTTCAACTATAACTAGCATGTGTTCGAGCAACATAACAATAACAACAATGAAACATATGGATGTATGCCATACAATTTATATTAGAGAGAACATTATTATTATTACTCGTTGTATTGTTATTGAAATCTAGTATGTGTATGAAAAGAGGAAAAACAACAACATTAAATATAATTGTTAGACTATTTTCACACTCATGCATATATATGTACATATGTACAAATATGCAGCGTTACTCTCAAGCCCGTGTAAGAAATGTTGGTTTATTGTTGTGTTTACGTGTGATTGTTAGTAAAATAATATAATTCATACGACTTGGTACTATCTCTCAGTGTTGCTAATTTTAAGTTTTTCCCCCCAAATCTGATGATTAGTCCATAGTCTAGTCTATAGTCTATAGTATAGTCTATAGTCTAGTCTAGTCTATAGTGTAGTCTAGTCTAGTCTATAGTCTAGTCTATAGTCTAGTCTATAGTCTAGTCTATAGTCTAGTCTATAGTCTAGTCTATAGTCTAGTCTATAGTCTAGTCTATAGTCTAGTCTATAGTCTAGTCTAGTCTAGTCTAGTCGTCTATAGTCTAGTCTATAGTCTAGTCTATAGTCTAGTCTATAGTCTAGTCTATAGTCTAGTCTATAGTCTAGTCTATAGTCTAGTCTATAGTCTAGTCTATAGTCTAGTCTATAGTCTAGTCTATAGTCTAGTCTATAGTCTAGTCTATAGTCTAGTCTATAGTCTAGTCTATAGTCTAGTCTATAGTCTAGTCTATAGTCTAGTCTATAGTCTAGTCTATAGTCTAGTCTATAGTCTAGTCTATAGTCTAGTCTATAGTCTAGTCTATAGTCTAGTCTATAGTCTAGTCTATAGTCTAGTCTATAGTCTAGTCTATAGTCTAGTCTATAGTCTAGTCTATAGTCTAGTCTATAGTCTAGTCTATAGTCTAGTCTATAGTCTAGTCTATAGTCTAGTCTATAGTCTAGTCTATAGTCTAGTCTATAGTCTAGTCTATAGTCTAGTCTATAGTCTAGTCTATAGTTTAGTCTATAGTCTAGTCTATAGTCTAGTCTATAGTCTAGTCTATAGTCTAGTCTATAGTCTAGTTTATAGTCTAGTCTAGTCTAGTCTATAGTCTAGTCTATAGTCTAGTCTATAGTCTAGTCTAATAGTCTAGTCTATAGTCTAGTCTATAGTCTAGTCTATAGTCTAGTCTATAGTCTAGTCTATAGTCTAGTCTATAGTCTAGTCTATAGTCTAGTCTATAGTCTAGTCTATAGTCTAGTCTATAGTCTAGTCTATAGTCTAGTCTATAGTCTAGTCTATAGTCTAGTCTATATTCTAGTCTAGTCTATAGTCTAGTCTATAGTCTAGTCTATAGTCTAGTCTATAGTCTAGTCTATAGTCTAGTCTATAGTCTAGTCTATAGTCTAGTCTATAGTCTAGTCTATAGTCTAGTCTATAGTCTAGTCTAGTCTAGTCTATAGTCTAGTCTATAGTCTAGTCTATAGTCTAGTCTATAGTCTAGTCTATAGTCTAGTCTATAGTCTAGTCTATAGTCTAGTCTATAGTCTAGTCTATAGTCTAGTCATAGTCTAGTCTATAGTCTAGTCTATAGTCTAGTCTATAGTCTAGTCTATAGTCTAGTCTATAGTCTAGTCTATAGTCTAGTCTATAGTCTAGTCTAGTCTATAGTCTAGTCTATAGTCTAGTCTATAGTCTAGTCTATAGTCTAGTCTATAGTCTAGTCTATAGTCTAGTCTATAGTCTAGTCTATAGTCTAGTCTATAGTCTAGTCTATAGTCTAGTCTATAGTCTAGTCTATAGTCTAGTCTATAGTCTAGTCTATAGTCTAGTCTATAGTCTAGTCTATAGTCTAGTCTATAGTCTAGTCTATAGTCTAGTCTATAGTCTAGTCTATAGTCTAGTCTATAGTCTATCTATCTAGTCTATAGTCTAGTCTATAGTCTAGTCTATAGTCTAGTCTATAGTCTAGTCTATAGTTTAGTCTATAGTCTAGTCATAGTCTAGTCTATAGTCTAGTCTATAGTCTAGTCTATAGTCTAGTTTAGTCTAGTCTATAGTCTAGCCTATAGTCTAGTCTATAGTCTAGTCTATAGTCTAGTCTATAGTCTAGTCTATAGTCTAGTCTATAGTCTAGTCTATAGTCTGGTCTATAGTCTAGTCTATAGTCTAGTCTATAGTCTAGTCTATAGTCTAGTCTATAGTCTAGTCAATAGTCTAGTCTATAGTCTAGTCTATAGTCTAGTCTATAGTCTAGTCTATAGTCTAGTCTATAGTCTAGTCTATAGTCTAGTCTATAGTCTAGTCTATAGTCTAGCCTATAGTCTAGTCTATAGTCTAGTCTATAGTCTAGTCTATAGTCTAGTCTATAGTCTAGTCTATAGTCTAGCCTATAGTCTAGTCTAGTCTAGTCTATAGTCTAGTCTATAGTCTAGTCTATAGTCTAGTCTATAGTCTAGTCTATAGTCTAGTCTATAATCTAGTCTATAGTCTAGTCTATAGTCTAGTCTATAGTCTAGTCTATAGTCTAGTCTATAGTCTAGTCTATAGTCTAGTCTATAGTCTAGTCTATAGTCTAGTCTATAGTCTAGTCTATAGTCTAGTCTATAGTCTAGTCTATAGTCTAGTCTATAGTCTAGTCTATAGTCTAGTCTATAGTCTAGTCTATAGTCTACTCTATAGTCTACTCTATAGACTAGTCTATAGTCTAGTCTATAGTCAAGTCTATAGTCAAGTCTATAGTCAAGTCTATAGTTTAGTCTATAGTCAAGTCTGTAGTCTAGTCTATAGTCAAGTCTATAGTATAATCTATAGTTTAGTCTTTAATCAAGTCTGTAGTCTAATCTATAGTTTAGTCTATAGTTTTTGTGATAAAATATTGGCAACAATGCTCTCATACATTTCATCGTTTGCCGAAAGATTTTAACTCATTTACTTTTGTTGTTGTTGTTTTTTATTCGTTGAAAAAGGTACGTGTTACAAAATATTTGTTGCTACTTAATTATTTATTTAGTTTATCATTTAAGTCTCTATTTTATTTTTTTTTTTCAAAGGAATAAACAAAGTTTAAGGCACGTGCGCTTTTATGAATGTGTGTTTATTGTTGAAAAGTGAAATGTAATGAAAATCATAAATTATTTAATAATAATTTGAATATTAATTTTAATTGTTATTATTATTGTTATGAAAATTATATATTCTTCGGATGTACAAAACATTTATGTAACTGTTTAGAGGATAGAGTGGTTCGATAAAGAGGTGTTAGTTTCAAACTTTTGGGGTTAATTGTATTAAGGATAAATGTTCAATATAAAGGTTAGTTTTCGTTGAATTTCGAAGATTAAGTATCGAATATGAGGTGTCAGAATAATTTGTTCCACGTTGTCTGATTTAGTTCAAACTATTTTTTTTTTCAAATTGACAGATTGTAACCTTTTAACAACTCAAATATTTTAGGTCAAAAGAGAATATGGACGTTACTTTAATCTTCCTGAACATTTTAAATAACACTTTTTATAAGAAACCCCTATATTATAAGTGACTAAGTGATAATATATAATTGTGTCTCTGTGTTTTTAGGTAAATTTAAATACAGTCAACTTTAGTACCCAATTATGACTCGCACCGTAACTACAAAAAAAAAAAAAACCTGACCATAGAAGAAATAGGGTCTGTTTATGTGACCAGTTTGTAGAAAGAAATTACTCTACTCGAATACATATAATTTAATGTTGCAATTTTTCAGCAGTACTTAACCACAGACATACATATTTGTTGCCACAAACCAAATAAAAATAGTATCTGTATGTTGGTGTTTTTGTTTATATGGGAAAAAATAATTTAATTTATTTGTACTGTGAACTTTATAACACGACTTTTTAATTTAATTGCATTCGCATACAGATTACCAAAAATCCAAAATTAGTATTTTATATGCAGACATACATATGTATATGTACATACATACATACTTCGTACAGTGAATCTTTCAATTCACTCAATTTGCATAAAAGGGAAACAAAACAGTAGTCAGTCAGTCAGTCCATTGTTGTTTTAATGCTCCTCATATGGAGCAAATTGTATAATTTAAAAATGATTATATAATAAGCTGTAGATAGTCGATGTATGTTTGTTTATTTTTACATATGTATTTGTTAACGTAATCTCATTTGTACGAGTATGAAACTCAATTAATTTAATTTTTCCTGAAATTTGATTTAATTTGAAAACACAAATATTTTAATAAGCAGATAAATTGATGAATTGCATTAAAATATATATTTGCGTTTAAATTAAAAATAATTCAAAAATATTTGCAAATTATAAATAAATATTTACATATATGTTTTCTGGAATATTTGTTAAAGTCAATAAAAAGATATAGGATCAACAGTTATATAAGTATGTATTTGACTTTATCCGTTGTTTTGTACCTCAAAACCCCCAAAAATATAAAGTTCTAGTACCACGACTTTTCGGCTTTTAAGGTCTTTTTGAATAGCAGATGTACGGATGAATAACTGATATGTTCTAAATGTTTTTCTGTTTAACCGATTTGAGCAAGTTTTAGTAAAAAAATTATGGACAAAAGATAGGTCTGGATAGTTCCAACGAGTAACTGTATATAGGAACCACTATTATATACATATATATAAATATATACATATATTTTTATACACAACTCTATATAGGTTCCACTTATATTCTAAAAGTCTTTTAAAAACATTTCAGAACATACACAGAAAAAAAAATAATTGTGTAATCCGTACCCAAATCAATCCGAAATGGTGTCAGAAGTAAATTTTTCCTTAAACCAAGCTTTTTATGGGTCAAAGTGATCTTTATTTGATTTCATCTCAAATGCATACTTGATTCGAGATCAAAATAAGATGGATTTAAGAATGTAAAGTTTTAAATTAATCATAAAATGGGCTTGATTTGAGCTCGATTCGTACTTGATTTTAGAATACAAAACATTTTGATTTACATATTCAATGCCGATGTATTTTAAGAATATGTATTATTAGGAAATATTGCTGTAACCTAGTTCATCTATTTTAGAAACAACAATTTTTGATAAATATAGGGAATTTGTTTAGGAAACTTCAACGATCCATGTTCTCACCTCTGAGAAATACAGGTTTATGCAAAATTTCAACTTATAGGGTTTAACTTCGTTTTGATTCTATCGCATTTTGGTTGTTTTTGAATATCGCATAGACCGCCCGTTTAGGCATTTTTAATTCCAAATACGTTTTTTGTTTCTGTGTCTCTTTCACCAACAATTTTTAATCGGCAGGGAATTTTTTAAGAAACTTCAGCGCCCTAGGTTCACACTTCAAAAAAATACATGTTTATGCTAAATTTCTCCGCCTCCGGTAGGTAAGTGGTTAATGTTCTAGTCTGGTAGACCGGCGGTGATAGGTTCGATTCCCACCTGAGGCACTGTTTAAGAAGCGCACAACAGACCCTATAGAGGCCTAGTTGTATATCTTCGGAAATTTCTACTTACTAGGTTGTTTTGAATATCAAACGAATATTTTATTTTAAGACATTTCGGATAGACAGTCCGTTTGTAAATTTTGAACTCCAGACATTTTTGTTCTGACCCTAGAATATCTCCATCATTATATCAGGTTTTCGAAATATCGAGTCCTGAAGTTTGAAAACCCCTGTTTTGGAGGTTATGTCTGCTTAAAGCCAAATCTATCTATGGATTATAAAATATATTTCCTTCTTCGAGATATCTTAACATGCTTTCAGGGTTTCAAGTTTTTCTTTTGGTCCGTGTAATTATAAATATTTAAAATCAGCCGAGACAAACTGTCGAAGGAATTGGGGTATAATGAGGATCATGTCGTTAATTTACGCCTAGATTAAAAGCGATATAGGCAAGTTATGCACTATTTGGAAGACCTGTTGATCTATTACGACCTCAATTGTGCTACGACTATTCAATGGATACTTGACGGCATTAGTTACTTAATTATTTGTCCATTACATTACAATACAATTACAAATTATATTCTAAGCTTATTTACCCGTTGTATTATAGCAGATCAAAGTCTCTGATGGGAATCGAACCCACAACTACCAGACTATTAGGCTAGCACGCTACCAAATAGCCTACCGGGGCAGTTATTATTTCGACATCTTCTTGAGGTGTTTTAAAGTTTAAAAGTGCTAACGGTCAAATAGGAGTGACAATAGAACCCTACATTGAATGATTTATTGTGTATATCCAATAGATTTCATTGTCTTGAACCGTGTATAGTCCTTGCTATCTATTACGCGAATAACTACTGTTTGGGTTTCAACCAATTGTTTCCCGAAGGGATCACACTAATTACCTGAACAGAAACAGGTCTAAGGTCGACTAATTCCCATGGCACCAGATGGTAAGTTGCTCAGATTAGAAGTCAATGGCTCCTTTAGTTGTCATTTTTGGATCTATCGGTTGATCGACAAGTTGACAACAGCTTTGAAAGAGTATAATTTGTCGTTCCGGAGTGAATATATAAGTCGAGGGAACAACAATTACTACTCTAGTTGCAGGTTCTGGTTGATTCAAAGTAATAGTAGCACATTTATACCCCGGGAATCTTGGCTTGGAGGTTAATGATAATACAAAGTAATTCATTTCATAGTCAATTATAATTACTTGTAATGTGTAATTGAGCAATAAACAATTACAAGTACTTGTAAAGAATAGTTGTAGCACAATTGAGGCGGCATTAGTTATTATTTCATCGTCTCGAACCGTATATTCCTTGATGTCTTTTACTCGAATAAATCTTATTTTGATTTTAACCAATTGCTCTCCGAAGGGACCACACCAATAATCTGAACAGGTCTAAGGTCGACTGATTCCCATGGCACCAGATGTGAAGTTGCTCAGATTAGAAGTCAATGGCTCCTACAGTTATCATCGTTAGTTTTATCGGTTGATAACCTTTGAAGGAGTATAGTTCATCGTTCCGGAGAGATTATACAATTGTCGAGGGATCAACAATTACTCCTCCAGTTAAAGTTTCTGGTTGATCCAAAGTAATAGTAGTACATTTGTACCCCAGAAATCAGGCTTGGAGGTTAATGATGATATAAAGTAATTCATTTCATGGTCAATTCCAATTACTTGTAATGTGTAATTCAGCAATAAAGAATTAGAAGTACTTGTAATTGAAGATATACAACTGTCGAGGGATCAACAATTACTCCTCCAGTTGAAGGTTCTGGTTGATCCAAACTAATAGTAGCACATTTATACCCCAGGAATCGGACTTTAAGGTTAATTGATTAATTCATTCCATGGTCAATTACAATTACTTGTAATTGAGCAGTAACCAATTACAAGTACTTGTAATGTATAATTGAGCAATAAACAGTTACAAGTACTTGTAATTGTAACTAAAGATCAACCAAGTAAACTACATGCCCCTGAAGCTCTCGAGACATATGGGAAATTTCCTGAGACGTTTTATTTTGAAAATTTGTTAAATATAAACACACTGTGCAGACATTTTTAATTAATTAAAATTTTTATGAAATTTCTATGCAATGGAGAAATTAACTTAAATAAAATTTTAATATTAAAAAAAAGTTAAAATATATTTTAATATTTTCACGTATAATACTGAGAAAGAAAGTAAACATATTTAAATGAAATATTAAAAAAAATCTTAATAATTACTTAAATTTAATATTTAATTAATAAAAAAGCTAGTGTAAAATTTAAAACATAAATAACTTTATCGACAATTGAAGTAAAATTATACATATGACAAACATTTCAAAATAAATTTTGTATGTGATTCAAAAAAAAAAGACAAATGTTTGGTATTTTTCAACGTCTTCTGCAAAAATTATGAGTGGAATAATTAATTGTGTTTTAAGTGTGTGTGTGTGTGTGAGTGGTTAATAGTGCAGGGTTTGACTGCCCTGGCATACTAACCAACTATCACTTTTTTGGACTCTAGGTTTTTTGTTTTTGGATTTCCACTAACACGCATATGGAGAAGAAAAAAACAACATAAAAAATAACTAATGTGACGTATTTTGTTAAATAATTTAAATTTAAATTGTTTTCAGTTGAGTGTTAATAGCAAGTTGGTTAAAACAATAAAAACATTAAACACAATATAAAATCATAACAGTTGCCAAAATCAATTTAAACCTTAAACAACTGTGAGTAAAAACACACAAAATATTTAAGCAAAATTAACAAAATACAAAAATTAAATAAATTTATTTTCTTTAAAGGATTAAAAGAAACACACAACACACATCTAAAACAATATGTTCGCGAGTGTAGCTAAAAAATCCACCTTTGGCTTGTTGGCCCTTGTCTGTCTTATTAATTCATGCACAGCTCAGTTGACATATCACACTGATGCCAATACAAATTCGTTCTCGTTAAAAACTCCCGGTTTACAACAGAGTTTTACACGTTTCTACGGTGGTAGTGCCCCACAACAGCAACAGCCCCAGCAAGCAGCCCAACCTGTCCAGGTAAGTTGTTGACAAAAAAGTGAAAAAAACAAATTCGACATTTCAACAAGTTGTTTACACCAAAAAAAGAGCATTTTGTAGAAAATTCGTATGAAAAAAGGACTTTAACGAATGTGTCCGTGAAATGTTGTTGCAAATAGTTGTTGTTTGTTTGTTAGAAGCAATAAGGAAACACATTTCCGTTCAGTTTTTAGTGAGACCTTTTAAATTTTTGTATTTTTTTTTTTTGAGTGATTCCAGCGGTTAAAGGATATTGTCAAATTTATACTAAAATTACAATCTCTCAAAAATACAAAATTTTTTAAAAGACAATTCTCAAAAAATGGGAACATTATTTGAAATTTGTTGTAGATTTGCTGCAAATTAAACCAAGTTTAAACTTGATGTAATAATATAAAGTCGTGTAAAGAATGAAATTAAAGTCGTTAACTAAATTTAACTTTAGTTTTCTCAACTTTACGCACTTCAAAATTTAAGAAAGATTTATTACTTAAAACAACTACTCATTCTTAAAATACACTGAAAATAATACATGCCTAATAAATACGAAAAATGTCGTACGTTGTACGAATGCTCCGTTGTTACGCACCATGAAATTGTTTCATTATATATACGAAATTGTCCGAAATATTTTCGTAACAAGTAAAATAATTTTAGAGATATTAAATTACATAAATTTCGAAATATAAATTTAATATAAATATTATGAAATTTATTTTCTGAAAATTAGAAAACGGTTTGATTAAATAATATTTCGTAATAAACACGAAATTTTCGTAAATATAACGAAAAAAGTAGTTACGATTTTTTTTTCGTAAAGTTAAACATGGTTGATATTCAGTGTAATTAAACATCAAGCTCGATTAAGCAAATCGATAGCAAAAATTCTTCAACTGATATAGAATCTTATTTTAATATGATTTTTTACTTATTTCAATCCTATTTCTTACTGAATTCAAGAAAACATTCATTCGCATTATACACATAATTCTCATTTAGTTAAGATTATTTATGCAATAAATAGGAATCAATTCAATCTTTGACATTTCTTAATCAATATTAGTTTTATCTCAGATCAAGTATGCATTTGAGGTTAAATCAAACTGAAAATTCTTAAACAAATACGTTGTCAGATCACTTTGACCCAGGGATGGCAAATGGAATTTTCAATTTATACAAAACAGCATTTGAAAGTGTACTTTTTTTCAATCCGATTGTACCAAATCTATATTTTTGCAAATTTATATTAATATAAAACAAAAGCTTTTCACGCCGACTTCTTCAATTACTAAACTAATAAATATTTGCATGTATCAATAAGCAAGTTCATTAGTCAATGTACTAGTGCATTGGCTAGGCAATAGGCTATTCTATTGAATAGATGGGATACTATAGACTAGTCTAGACAATAAACGTCTAGTTAAAAGTACTTTAAAACTTTAGATTAGTCATTAGACAAGTCAATAAATAAGACCATTTAGTCAATAGACTGGTTCTTAGTCTAGTTAATAGACAGTCTCTCTATGAACTAGAGGATAGAGTAATCTATAAACTAGTCTGTAGATTAAACATTAGATTAGTGTCTAGTCTATAGAACAGTCCATATTCTAGTCCAAATACTAATTCATACAAAAGATAAGCGATCCGATAAAAAAAATAATCCTAAAAAGAACTCTCTCTGTTAAATGTTCTGTGGTTATAATCTCTTCCAGGATTCTTTTCAATATCCTTTCGACGTTTAGTAAAACTTTGACCCAAGTCTTTGAAATTTGTGTTGAAAATACAATTTTTAAATTGTACAAAATGGGTCGAATTGTATCAAAAAAAAAGTACAATTGTACCAATTTTTCCAACCCTTCTTTGACACAAAAAAGTAGAGTAGGAAGAGCGTTCAAATTGATTTCACTCTCGCTTTATTGTGAATATATATTTTTTTCTCCTGAGTTTAAATGATAAAGCGGAAAATACATTTCTTTCAAGAAAAGAGTACAAATGAATTCTTCGGGACTTTTATAATATTGTACATATATGTATTCAATAAAAGAAACAAAACCGGTTTTGCCGCACACATTCTTTGTATGTGAGTTTTACTCAAATTCTATTCATTTTTAAATCTCTTACGAGAGAAATTAAAAAATCAAAATACATAGATATCGCTCATGAAGTGAACATAAAATATTAAGAGTTGAAATAAAAATACTTCTCGTGAGTTTAAAAATAATTCTCGTGAAAATGAGTTGTATAACGAGAGAAATAAATAAAATTATATTCACGAGTGCAAAAATTACTTATTCTGCAAAAAAGGTTTAAATTTGGTTTTTTTACATAACGGATCCGTACTTGAATCAAGCTATTAGAGGTGAAGGTGATTTAAGTTTATACCAAACAAATTTGAGAAATCAAGTCGGCTTTTCAAATCATCTCTTCAAGTAATGATGCATTTTATTAGGATCAATATGCTTTTTATATAACTAAATGTGAAAATTTTTTTCTTTTCAATTCAAATAAACCGTTTTATTTCTAAATAAATTCCATAAATATTAAACAATAAATCATTGCTTTTGCAAATACATATTCATTAAATCATTGTTAAATTGTTCAAAACTATCAGAATTTTTAAATTTTGACAAATTATTCAAATTCAAAGATCGCTTTGTTAAAACTTTTGTTTCTTGGGATTCAGAGGAAGACGAAGACGATGAAGAATAATCAGAATAAGAATAATCTTCATCATACAAATTCTCTTCCTCTTCCTCGTGCTCCTCCTCAATACCATTAATATCCTGCTCCACTGATCTTTTGCGTCTTTCATCCGACTCGGAAGAGGATGATGAATCGTCAGTACTGCGTTTTGATTTCATAGCATCACCAAAACCTATTTCCATGCCAGTTTTAACCTTAGCACCAAATAATTCAAATTCTTTATTATCCTTGGCGGCGGCGCCATTGTCTATGGTGTCCTTGATCTGACCAGCAGCCATAAGAGCAGCAGTTTGTAAATCCTTAGGAAATTTTCTTTTTATAGATTTAATTTTTATTTATTTTTTTTTTTTTTAACACTAACCTGTGGCTTGCCTAGCACTTTTTCATTTAGTATTAAAAAAATGCTTAACAAAACTAATAAATTTATTAATTTCAGCATTTTATTATTTTTAACGAAAATCGTTATTTCAAATTTTTGTTTGCCTTTATACGGTGGCCTTTTGCTTGGGTTTTTAACTAGTTTTTATTTAATTTAAAGAATTTTATATAAAATTTAACTGCATGTCGTTGTTTATTTTGTTTGCGTATTAATAATACTTGTTTTGTTTTCTATTTTTTTATATAAATCATATTAATTTATTTTAATTTTTAAATAATACATTTAAAGATTTTAATCATTCATTTTTCATATTGCATGTAATAGTTTGATTAAATTGTATTTCCTGTTTAATTTAAGGCTATTCACAGTTAAACATTTGGAAGTTTTATTATATATATATATTTTTTTTTTTGCATTGAAACTCTTTAGCTTATGATCATCCATTTACAAAAAAATTGTATTGCATACTTTTTCTATTTGCAAGCTTTAATAATTTGTGGTATACTTTAAGGCGCTTTATATTATTGTTATTTATTTTAGTTTGTTTATTGAATGCTTTATTACTAAACTATCAAATTAATACATTTAAAATTTTAAAATTTTTCAAATAATATACAGTTTTATTTAATTATGTATTAGCTTTCAAGTGGGCGTTTTTATAATTATATAAAATACTGTATCTTTTGGCTGATAACTTAATTATAGTTAAAAAAAATTAATAATGGTGCATGCAATTTGTAGAGCAAAATAATTAGTTCTTTCTTACCCACAACTCAGTGTTTCATTTCACCACTTTCATTTCATTTCACACTTAACCTGTTAAAATTCATATGGAATTAAATTTTTTCTATAATTCAATATGAAGAGAAATTCTAATTGTTATATTCCAAACTATTGAAAACCATATTTAGGTTAAATAGATCAAAGCAAGATCATTTGCCGTTCTAATAATATTTCTAAACATTAAGATCAAGACTAACTAGAATCCATGTTAATGGAATTTAGATCCTTTAAGGTTCAAGAACATTTTAATTGGTATATATATATATATATATATATATATATAATTATTTCGCCACACAAATCAAAGAAGTTAAAAGGTAGTTTATAAAACTAATTAACATACTGATAATAATCCATGATTAACTTTACTGCATTTTTCGTAATATTTACGAAAATTTCGTGTATAAAACGAAATAATATTTAATCAAACCCTTTTCTAATACTACGAAAGTACGAAAACCTTTTGTAACATTTTTTTTCGTATATTTAAAAAAAATTGTTTTATTTTATAAAAATAATTTCGTTAAGAATATGTAACATTTAACGAAACTACGTAACATTTCGTTCATTGTACGATACATATTTCATTATTCTCAATTTTAGAAATTAAAAAAAAAAATTTAAAACGATTTTATTACTTAAAACAATTACTTATTCTTGAAATAATTACACATGGGGATTGATTAAACAAATCGAAAGTAAAAGTTTCTTTAACTGAATATGAAAATCTATTATAAAGCGAGTTATACTTGAATCGTTTTTCGATCTCATTTTTAACTTAATTTAATCTCATTTTTTACTTAATTCAAAAATACTTTCATTTGCATGCTGAAATATAAACCCTCCTATACCACTTTAGTGGGGGAGGATATTATGCGTTTGTGCTGATGTTTATGACACCCAACAGTATTGGTCCTACATCCACCATAAATATATACCAATCGCCTCAGTATCACTTTTTTAGTCGATTTTATCTATGTTCGTTCGTCCGTCCGTCCATCCGTCTGTCTGTGTGTCCATGTGAACCTTTTGTGAACGCTACAGGTCGCAATTTTCAAGATAATTTGATGAAATTTAGCACATACTTTTGTTTAAGTTGAGTTCTAAATTCTATTTTCTAAATTTAAGTACGAATCGAGCTCAAATCAAGCTGATTTTGGGATTTATCGGTCCTACACCCACCTTAAAGAATATTAGTCGCCTCAGTATCAGTTTTTGAGTCGATTTTATCTATATCCGTCTGTTTGTCCATCCATCCGTCTGTCTGTGTGTCCATGTGAACCTTTTGCAAACGCTACAGGTCGCAATTTTTGAGATAATTTTATAATTTTTGGCCCAAAAAAGACTTAAATTAGGGATTTCTCGCTTAACAAATACGTACTTGAATCAAGAATTCAAAAACTGCTTGAAGTATAAAGTCATGTCTTCATAGTTTAGATATGAAAAGTTTCAGTATGCTCAGAGAAGGATTATTTGATTATTTTAAGTTAAAAATACTAATCAACTAAGCCTTAGCTAAATGTAAAACTAGCTTCCATGTTTCCTCCAAGTGATTCAATTTGTTTAAAGGTTATCTTTTACATATTTCCAAAAATAATTACACCTGACATTTGATATCAATCCTACTTACATTAATCATTATAACCACAAAATCTTACAACATTTTCCCAATTATTTTAACATATCTCTAAAATTTGTTTAATTATCACTTTAATAAACAATCAAAAATACATTACAATTTATTTTCATAAACTTCATTATCATCTATATGTTTAGCATGATATTGCTCTGACATAGCAACATGTAATTGTTGTAGTTCTTCGGGTGTCAAATCATCGACAATAGTTTCAGTAAATGAGGCACGCAATTTCTCCATACAATGTCGTATCGAATCAGTTAATGATTGCCACATATTTTTAAAACTTTCTGCTATTTGTTTGGCTGTTTCGGAAATTTGATCTCCTAAAGAAGGAGATTGGGAGTTACCATTTCCTATAGGTAGAACATCATAATTATCATCATCATAATAATAATCATCATTTGCTTCATCTTCAGCAGCGATATTTTCATAGTAGTTTTTGTGGGGACTTACAAAGTCTTCTCCTGGTTGTTGCTGCCGCTGCTCGTGGTGTTCATTAGCAAAAGTATCACGTTTATGACGTAATTGTATCAAAGATGAAGAACTTTGTAAAAGTTTTAGAGTTTTCTTGGATGTTGTTGGGGGGGAGGATATTATTTATTTTGTTATTACACGTTTCAATGGTTGAAATTAATGTTGATAAATGAAAGAAAAGAGAAAAATTAATATATATAATATAGAAAGTATAAAAAAGAAGGGTTAGAAATTGATAATAATATTAATTAATACACCATTTCCAACAAGGAGGAAAGCATTAAGGAATCATGGTTAAAATTTGGTTAAACTAGAATTTTGATATATATGTATCTATGAGGAAACTTGCGGGAATGGAATGGTACCATAAAATACAGAGAAATGGGAACTTGAAGAGTAAAAATATAATAAAGATATTTGGATACCGCTATGTTATTCTTGACACGATAAAGAAGAGAGGGCCTATGCAGAGGATAAAACCGGTAGAAAAGTACAATCCGTTATCAATAATGATCTTACCACGTTTTTTAACATTTAGACAACGGATGTGTTTAAATTTAAATAACACACAGTAATTATTTTGACAACCACCGTTGTAATTTTGGCAACGCATTGTTGTCATTACAACAACGCATTGTTGTCATTTCAATTACGCTTTGTATCACTTCGGCAATGCATCGTTGATGTTTCGACAACGAATCGTTGTCATGTCGATAACGCAACGTTCTGTTTGTTGTTTTGATAACAAATTATTAAATTTTTGTTGATTTATATGTTATTGAAAATTTATGAACTCTTTGGTGTCAATTTCGTACCAGGCGTGTATAATTTTAAAACATGCTCAACTTTACAAAGAATTTTTAACAACTTTTTTCGTAATATTTACGAAACTTTTGTGCAATTTCGTATATATTACGAAACAATTTCGTAGTGCGAAAAAAACGATTATTCGTGCAATGTATGATATTTGTCGTATATATTATGAATGGAATAATTTCAATGTAGATATTTGGAATTGAAAATAAAGCCTCAATTAAGGAACCTTTAAACAATCGAGAAATAAGATCCTTTAGCTTAAAATTCATAATCGATCCCTTTAAAGAGACAATTGTCTTTCTAGTAAAATGTTAGAACTAAAACTGATCCCCAAGAACTAGTAAGGTAACTAGTTAGTTTTTTCTCTTCTAAGACCAAAACGGTTTTGGTCTTGCTCACATATAAAAGTTTCCAAACCAATTTTTCCATTAATTTCAAATATCTAACTTTACAATTCTATTTGCTAAAGGAAACAGTGGCAATACCTTCAAAAATATTTACCTTCGAACGTTGAACTAACAATTTCGCCTCCACATTATTAACAAGACATTGTAATACAACCGTCATTAGTAAAAGTATTGTTAAAAGATACTTTCCTTTAACATTCCAGAAACCTTCACCTCTTCTGCACACTTTCTTGCCATTCCATAGAGAACGTTTCATTTCACCTGGATTAATAAATTTATGAAACATTTTCATTTAATTGCCATTTAAAATTCCTTGATTTTTATAACTTTTTGTTTTGTTTTCTTTTCTACAGCGTAATTAATTTATTTGTTTAATTTAATAAAGGTATAAATAACTTTTCTTCTTTTTTTATTCCTTTTTGATTTAAACTTTTATTTGTATTTTACAGCAATTATTTGCTATTTTTTCTCCTTTCTAATTTCATTTAATGATAGCAATGATGTTTTATAGAAGACTCGATTAGAGGATTTTGTTTTTGGGTCTTTTTATGTTTTCTTGGCTATATAATAGATAAATAGCCGTTTTTTGAGTTTAATGTCAGGTTTTAATTGTTAACTGTTGTAAAATGTTTTGAATTATTTTAGCATTTACAGTTTTTACAAATGTTATTACAAATATAATTACAGTTAGCTGGAAAAACCAGCAGTTTTTAAAGAGGTTGTAGAACAATTTTTCATTCATTGTATTCCAAATTGTTTTCAAGTTTCCTTCAGTTACTTTTGTTACTTCTAGTTACTTCTCTCATCCTTGGTAATGCAGCATGTAGGTAGTTATACTTATTTCCCCATAAATTGCCACATCAGTGATCATTTAGCTAACATTTAGTATTGTTTAGCATAGAACTAATGAAATAACTAGTGAAGAGTAATGCCAAAGCAGATAATTAAGTTAATTTCATACAAATTTCTGTTAACTAATAAATTTACCTCTGAGAACCAGATTCCATGAACTGCAGGTATTAAAAACAGTTTCAAATTACAACAATCTGTTTGCAAGAGGATGACAATGATTACGGCCATTGTATCCAGAACGGAAATGCTTATTACTGTTATCACAATTTGTGTATCTTTGTATCTGTTTCAATACAATTTTTTTTGCTTGTTATACAAAGTTGTTGTTTTATTTACATTTGTTTAGCTGTAAAATTTTTATACATACATTTCCGTTGGTTCAGATTATTTCATTTTATTTACCAATGATTTTGAATAAAAGGGTTAAGGTTTTTGAACGAAATAAAATGTTAAAATTTTGAAGCATTCTTAAAACTATGAACGCCAAATTTCTGAGTAAATACCGCCTATTGTTTACTTAGTTCACAGTGTTGCCAAATTTCACCATTTTTAAACAGCTCTGTCCCAGTAAATCTAAGTTGATCTTTTTATTACCAAACTAAAAGATATTAAAGCCTCTAAAGTCAAGGAAATTCATTAAAACCTAATTCCTTACCTAATTGCCAAATTTCATGTCTTTTAAAATTTTCTTAATTCTTTATTCGAAATAATAAAACACTCTTTTCATTTTACAGGTTTTTGAAAATTACATTTAAAAATTCCCATAATTCTTAAAATTTTATTAAACATAAAATAACATACTGATAAAACAGTTACCATATACCTATTTATATAAAATACATCTAAATCTTTAAGAAATTACAACTTATACTCTTTTTACCGCCTAAATTATATGCCTTGTCATTCGTATTTTAACCCATAATTTGATCCTTAATAGTCATTGTCACATTTAATACCGAGTGCTTAAGACTTTCAGCAACATTGCGTAATTTCTCACCGAAATCTTGAGAGTGTTGAGCGAAAAGATTGCCAATGTTGTGATTTAAATCATCCAATTCAGATTGTCGCTTGCGTCGCATTAAATCTTGATCATTTGTCTTCATTAGATTCGAATTCCGAGCACCAAGTTCATCTTTAATATTTTGGGTGGCTTTTCCAACAGTTTGCTTAACTTTTTCATCAATATTGGCATTTTGTGCCTGACGCTTGCGTCGTTTGAAAGCTAGATTCATGTTATTTGGAGACATTGTATTTGGATTTCCACCAAGAATTTGATCTTTAATAGTATGTGTAACATTTATTACCGAATTTTTAAGACTCTCAGCAACATTGCGGAATTTGTCACCAATTTCTGTAGCTTTTTGCATAAAATCATTTTGAGCTTGTCGCTTGCTTCGTTCCAAGGCTTGATCATTCGTACTCATAAGATTCGAATTGCCACCACCAAGTCTATCTTTCATTTTTTGTCTCACCTTTCCCACAGTTTCCTTAACTTTCCCAGCAACATTTTGTATTTTGTCTTTAATACCTTGTTTAAAATCCATGCTGCCACTACCCATGCTCTGATCATCAAATTGGGTTTGACGCTTACGTCGCTTGAAAGCCTGATTCATGTTATTAGGAGGCATATTATTGGAATTTCCACCAAGAATTTGATCTTTAATAGTATGTGTTGCATTCATTACGGAATTTTTAACACTCTCAGCAACATTGCGGAATTTGTCGCCAATCTCTGTAGCTTTTTGCATGAAATCATTTTGGGCTTGTCGCTTGAGTCTTGCCAATGCTTGATCATTCGTATTCATAAAATTCGAATTGCCACCACCAAGTCTATCTTTAATTTTTTGTCTCACCTTTCCTACAGTTTCCTTAACTTTCCCAGCAACATTTTGTATTCTGTCTTTAATACCTTGTTTAAAATCCATGTTGCCACTACCCATGCTCTGATCATCGAATTGGGTTTGTCGCTTGCGTCGTTTGAAAGCCTGATTCATGTTATTTGGAGGCATGTTATTTGAATTTCCACCAAGAATTTGATCTTTAATAGTATGTGTTACATTCATTACGGAATTTTTAACACTCTCAGCAACATTGCGGAATTTGTCGCCAATTTCTGTAGCTTTTTGCATAAAATCATTTTGAGCTTGTCGCTTGCTTCGTTCCAAGGCTTGATCATTCGTACTCATAAGATTCGAATTGCCACCACCAAGTCTATCTTTAATTTTTTGTCTCACCTTTCCCACAGTTTCCTTAACTTTTCCAGCAACATTTTGTATTCTGTCTTTAATACCTTGTTTAAAATCCATGTTGCCACTACCCATGTTTTGATCATCGTATTGGGTTTGTCGCTTGCGTCGTTTGAAGGCCTGATTCATGTTATTTGGAGGCATGTTATTTGAATTTCCACCAAGAATTTGATCTTTAATAGTATGTGTAACATTTATTATCGAATTTTTAACACTCTCAGCAACATTGCGGAATTTGTCGCCAATTTCTGTAGCTTTTTGCATGAAATCATTTTGTGCTTGTCGCTTGCGTCTTGCCAATGCTTGATCATTCGTATTCATAAGATTCGAATTGCCACCACCAAGTCTTTCTTTAATTTTCTGTTTCACCTTTCCTACAGTTTCCTTAACTTTTCCAGCAACATTTTGTATTTTTTCCTTAATACCTTGTTTAAAATCCATGTTGCCACTACCTATATTTTGATCATCGAATTGTGTTTGACGCTTGCGTCGTTTGAAAGCCTGATTCATGTTATTTGGAGGCATGTTATTTGAATTTCCACCAAGAATTTGATCTTTAATAGTATGTGTAACATTCATTACGGAATTTTTAACACTCTCAGCAACATTGCGAAATTTGTCGCCAATTTCTGTAGCTTTTTGCATAAAATCATTTTGAGCTTGTCGCTTGCGTCTTGTCAGTGTTTGATCATTCGTACTCATAAGATTCGAATTGCCACCCCCAAGTCTATCCTTAATTTTTTGTCTCACCTTTCCCACAGTTTCCTTAACTTTTCCAGCAACATTTTGTATTTTTTCCTTAATACCTTGTTTAAAATCCATGCTACCAGTACCCATGCTCTGATCATCGAATTGTGTTTGACGCTTGCGTCGTTTGAAAGCCTGATTCATGTTATTTGGAGGCATGTTATTTGAATTTCCACCAAGAATTTGATCTTTAATAGTATGTGTAACATTCATTACGGAATTTTTAACACTCTCAGCAACATTGCGAAATTTGTCGCCAATTTCTGTAGCTTTTTGCATGAAATCATTTTGTGCTTGTCGCTTGCGTCTTGCTAATGCTTGATCATCAGTATTCATAAGATTTGAATTGCCACCACCAAGTCTTTCTTTAATTTTCTGTCTCACCTTTCCTACAGTTTCCCTAACTTTTCCAGCAACATTTTGTATTTTTTCCTTAATACCTTGTTTAAAATCCATGCTACCACTACCCATGGTTTGATCACCGAATTGTGTTTGACGCTTGCGTCGTTTGAAAGCCTGATTCATGTTATTTGGAGGCATATTTGAATTCCCTCCAAGAATTTGATCTTTAATAGTATGTGTAACATTCATTACCGAATTTTTAACACTCTCAGCAACATTACGGAATTTGTCGCCAATTTCTGTAGCCTTTTGCATAAAATCATTTTGTGCTTGTCGCTTGCGTCTTGCCAATATTTGATCATTAGTATTCAAAAGATTCGAATTGCGATTACCAAGTTTATCTTTAATTCTTTGTGTTACCTTTCCTATAGTTTCCTTAACTTTTCCAGCAGCATTTTGTATTCTGTCTTTAATACCTTGTTTAAAATCCATGTTGCCACTACCCATGTTCTGATCATCGAATTGGGTTTGTCGCTTGCGTCGTTTGAAAGCCTGATTCATGTTATTTGGAGGCATATTTGAATTCCCTCCAAGAATTTGATCTTTAATAGTATGTGTAACATTCATTACCGAATTTTTAACACTCTCAGCAACATTACGGAGTTTATCACCAATTTCTGTAGCTTTTTGCATGAAATCATTTTGGGCTTGTCGCTTGCTTCGTTCCAAGGCTTGATCATTCGTATTCATAAGATTCGAATTGCGACTACCAAGTTTATCTTTAATTCTCTGTGTTACCTTTCCTACAGTTTCCTTAACTTTCCCAGCAACATTTTGTATTCTGTCTTTAATACCTTGTTTAAAATCCATGCTGCCACTACCCATGCTCTGATCATCGAATTGGGTTTGACGCTTGCGTCGTGTGAAGTCGTGGTTCATATTATCTAGATTCATCGTATCTGCATTCATATTATTGGAATTCATATTATCGGGACTTATACTATCTGGATTCATATTGTTTCCATTCATATTATTCGGATTATTTGGATTCATAGAATTGGTATTCATATTATCTGAATTCATATTATTCGGATTCATATCATCGGGATTCATTTTGTTTGCATTCAAACTATTCGGATTCATATTATTGGGATTCATGTTATTGGGATTCCTGTTATTTGAATTTCCACCAAATATTTGTTCTTTAATAGTCTGTGTTACATTTCTTACCGAATGCTTAACATTCTGAGCAACATTGCGTATTTTTTCGCCAATTTCTTTAGCACGTTGTTTGAAATCCTTTTTGCCATTGCCCATATTTTGGTTAGGGTCATCATATTGTGCTTGACGTTTACTACGTGTCAAAATTTCATTAGCTTCGTCCTTTACCAAGTAGGTGTTTCTACGTCGACCGTTACTTCTGCGGCTAGTTCTTCGTCCTGTGTTGGAATTTCTTCTGGTATTACTCTTGCGTCGGCGGGCATTAGCACGTCGACGAAGTTCCGGTATGTCCAGTATATCACCATCTAAACCAATGCCTCCAAAATCTATTCCACCAGCATCTCCTGCACCTCCTCCACCAAGACCTCCTAGACCTCCTCCTCCAAGACCGCCACCTCCAAGGCCTCCTCCGGCACTACCACCACTACCTCCACCACCTCCAGCAGCAACATCACCACCTCCTCCACCTCCATATCCACCTCCACCATAACCACCTCCTCCATAACCACCTCCCCCATATCCACTTCCTCCTCCTCCGCCACCACCACGACAAGGCGAACGTTTATCTCTATTCAAATATTTCTCATCCAATAAAGCTTCGTTGTCCAATAGTCCATTATGTTTTTGCTCCAAATTAACCAAACTTCTTTTTCTACGCCGCCTATCCTCTTCTGAGGAATCTTGTTCCTCTCTAAAAGCTGCTCCCGTTCCAATTTTAGTTGAGGAATTTACTTTGGCAAAGGGTAATTCAAAACCTTGTTGATCATTTATCATACCAGCATTACCCGCCATTTCAGCCACATTGCTCGCCAATTCCAAACCCTTGGTGGCAATATTTTCAAAAATATTGGTTTCCTTTTATCAAGAAAAATTTATTTAAAAAAAAGTTTAATAAAATCTTTAGCAATATTCCACTTTATACTCACCTCAGGTTCAGCATTAACATTTTGGGTCACTATTACTGCCAGCAATATTATAGCTGATGACCCTATTAAAGGGTGCAGTTTAAATAGGCGTAGCAACATTTTGTGACATGTAAATTTACAAAAAAATTTTTTAAATTTTATTTTTATTAGAATTTTATTTTATTGCACGTTTTGTTTTTGCATTGCTTGATAGCAGCTTTACACATTTAGTGGTTTTCTCTACTAACACTGCGGCGAAATATATTTGTTCAACAATTTTTATTAATTTATTTATATTTTATAATTTTTTCTTCTTTTACGTTTATGAATTAAAATTTTTTCGATTTTATGAATTAAGTTTCGCATGCAGTTGTGCATTTTATTGTGATATGCTGATAGTTTTGTTTGAAATTTTAAACTGATTTATATCAAATGCATTGAAATTTGTTTTATAAACAGTTGTAAAAAAGCGTATGTTTAAAAGCTGCAATTTTCAATTGTTGGTAGTTTTAATTGAAATAGAAAATATTTAATGTTTGGCTTAATTTTGTGATAAAAATTCACGATCAGTAAAACCCATTATAGGTCAGTAAAACTCGAACTCTATCTTTAATTTTATCCTAAGTACTTCTTGATGTAAACCTGATGCGTCACAAATATCGAAAAAACTATAGTTTGCCAAGAATGAAATTCAGTTATTCTTTGATTTTGTTCCATTTACAACTTATGTCATACATATTCTTAACTAAATGAGAATTATATAGTTTTTCATAAAACGATAGGGTACTTTTTGTACCCTTTACCTTCGTAAGAAGAGTATATATAAGTTCCGCTTGTAATTTCTACTATATAATTTTCTGACCCTATAAAGTGTATATGTATATTCTGGATCCTTATAGATAGCGATGTCGATTAAGCCGTGTTTGTCAGTCCGTCTGTCTGTCTGTCTGTCTGTCTGTCTGTCCGTATGTCTGTCTGTCTGTCTGTTTGTCTGTTTGTCTGTTTGTCTGTCTGTCTGTCTGTCTGTCTGTCTGTCTATCTCTGTGTGTATGTTGAAATCAATTTTCTGAAGACCTCATATATCTTTGGGATCTCAGTCTTCAATAATTCTATCTGACATGCTTTCGAGAAGTTTCCTATTTAAAATCAGCAAAATCGGTTTTTAAATAACGGAGATATGCGCGAAAATCTCAGACAAACAAGTTTATAGTATAAAATGTAAAATTTTTTGTCATATCGGAACAAATTTAATGAAAATTTTTAAGAAATCATGTTAACAATTCCCCTAAGTCCATTGTCAGCAATGTTTTGGTTGAAGTTTTTTCTGGACTACTCTTGAAATACTATAACATTGCTATGCATTGTTTAGACAGTTAAAAAACTGAACTAATTCCGAAAGCACTAGACAATAATAATGCTCTATAATATTATGAAGCACTGAATCCTGAACAAAACTTGCGTCACTGCTCAGTCATTTATCTAACACACCAGTAAAAGCTAAACAATACTAAACCACTTATAAGTAATCTAAAAGGTATATGGTACTCTTTACAAAGTAAAAGCGATATAATTTATATATAGTTTCTTAATAACAAATCTGTAACAAAACCTATTGCATACAATTAGTGGCAAAACTCTTAATTAAATCAATTACTCAACTTTAATTAAAGTTTTAATCAAAGAAAACCTCCTAAAAACTTCTTTAATGCTTGTTGTGTTAGGACAAAGTTTTAATTATTGCAATTAATTATTTAAATGAATCTGCAGTTTAAAAGCCATTTGTGTTAATTTAAAGACAAAAAAGTTTAAAATACCAAATATTGCCATAGACTTAAAAAGTAGGGTAAATTTGAAGTGCATTAATTAAAGTTTAAATTTTAATAACTTTTATTATTAATTTGCATGTTGACAACAAGCATTTAGCATGTTTTATGGTAAAGTTATCTTTAATTATTTCATTTTTCAAGTTATAATTAAAATTTAACAAATTGTTTTATTATAACTTACTACAAAAGCAGAAGCGGCGAAAAATGGGTGAAATTTGCATGAATTTCGCCATCTAATTTTCATGAAAATGAGAGATAATGTTCCTTAAACTTTAAACTTTACTATAATAAAGATCAACCAGCTTTAACCACCTTTAAAATAAATAAAAAAAAAGAATTTATTAATTGAAATTATTTATTCCTAGAAATCATAATCACTTTTAAATTATGTTTTTATTTTTCCAAGGAATTTAAATAAAAAAATATATAAATTTTAATTAAAATAAGAACAAATTCTCGATAATAATAAAAATTAAACGTGAAAAAGCTATAAATCAACGCTATGAACAATATGAAAACATTAAATATGCCAACGATAACAGATAAAACCGCGCACAAGTGTTGTCATGCGGTGGTGAGCAGCAACTTTAAAAAAAATGCAATTTTCAACATGTTTAATGCTCTTTTTTTGTTAAATAAAAACAAAGTGAAACCAATTTTTTTAATTAAATTATTTCCTTACTTGCAGTATGCCTCCGCTGTTCCACAATACCAACAATATCAGCCACAACAGCAACAACCATTTGCTGGAGCTCAATATGCCCAACCTTTGCAACAGGCCCAATATAATCCTGCCGCTGCTGCTGCTCCCCAAGTAGCTGCTTATCAACCAGCTGCCGCTACTCCCTATGCCCAAACTTTGCAACAATATCAACGTCAACAACAACAGCAACAACAACCTCAAGTACAAGCTCAAGCTGCTCAACAGCAATATGCTGAACAATTGAGAGCCTACTATGCCCAGCAACAACAACAACAGCAGCAACAACAGCAATTGTATGCCCAACAACAGCAACAACAACTTTTGAAACAACTCTACTCCAGCCAACCTACAGCCGCCTCTGTACAAGCCACCCCTGCCACCGTGGCTCAGCCCCAACAGGCCAATCAATACTTCACCGCCGAACAATATGCCAGCTACTTGACCAGCCAACAACAACAACAAGCCCTCAATGAACAACAATACTACTCAGCCCCCACCCAAGCTACTCACACTCAAGCCTATACCACCACTGCTACACCTGCCACTTCCTCCACCACTGCTCCTCGCAATGGTTTGCAATACTCTGCCGCCGATCAAGTGTCGCATGTCAAATTCCAAAGTGGCAATTTGGCCTATAACTTTTAATTTCTAGCTTAAACGCTTCCGTGTGAGCCTTAACAAAAAGGTTGCGGTTGATTAGCATCGTTGAGTGCCGCCTTTTTTGTGTTCTTAGTGTGTTTTGTTTTCTTTTATTTTTCAAAATTTGTTCCCTTTTTTTTTTTTTTTGTAAAATTATTTAATTATTTATCTTGATTTACCTAGTTTTAGTTGCAAAATTTTTAAATGTTCTCAATTGGAAATTAATTGTTTTCAAAATAAACAACAATTTGTTTAAAAACAAATTAATTTAAAAGTGTTTTTTTTAATAAAGGGGTAGAAGAAAGTGATAAATCATAAATATTTTGGAATTTTATAAACAAATTAAAATTACACATTTTTATATTTGCTTCGAGTTACGGGGTATTTAAATTATTAAGTACATTTTAAATAAAATTTGATTGATCTGAAAATGTGTTAAAGGGTGATACAAAATTTGTGCAAAATTTAAATTTTTTTAAGAACATGTTATCGCTTTATAGCAGTTAAATGCCGAAAATAGCTAAAATTTTTGATCACTCCAATGTTCTATCAACAATAGAGAAATGTGATCTCATATATTTTTCATCCGTAAACTATATTTCTATGATAAATTTAAAATAACTGCAGATTTTGTGGTGGTTTTCCAATTAAAAAATAGTGAAATATTGAAAAATTAAAAATTTGAAGTCATATGGGATATGCATTGTTCACCCAATTTTTCCAAATATTCAAATTTTTTAATTTCAATATACACATTTTTGCATTCACATGGGAATTGCCACGCCCCTTATTGTTTATCAACTAAACATTAAGGGATGTCAAAGTTGTTCATGCAAAATTTGAGGATTCTATAAATGTTCTACATTTACAGATTGTAGTTTATTCTCACGAAGGGTAGTAGAAGTCCAAGTGCATACCGTGAACACCTGCCGTGTTGGCTTTAATCCATGGTGGTACCTTTTCAACCACAGGGTGAGCTGATTAGACGACTTACAACCGCCCCTTTGTGTTTCTTACATGCCGTTAGCAATAATTGTTCATGGTTCTGCCGTTTCATATACAAGCACTTTGCTCAAGTATTCGAGCTATCTAATCTCTGACCATTTTGCTGCCGGTTGCTTAACTTCCGAGCAGTGATGCCAAGTGTAGGGATTTTTCCCTTTTTGTAGGGATTTTTTTCAAAAATTTCACGTGTAGGGAAAAAGGGAAAGATTTCTTACTATTGTCAAATTGTAGGGATTTTTCAATTTCATAGTTTTTAACAACTAAAAATATACTCTTTCATGTATTAAACTTTTAAATTAAAAATGAAATCAGTTTTAAGTGTATCGTTAGTAAAAATTCCGCTTGTAATTTCTACAATATATGTACCTACATATCGCTACAAGACTGGCATAATCCAAAATTCGGCTTTCTTGAACTAAGGTCTTCAAAACATGCGACATACTAAAATCTTTCATATAGATTTATCAAATTTCAAATATGTCTATTATTTTCGATGTGAAATCGATTTTTTGTAAACGTAAAAACTAAAACCCACGTTTTTGTGAATATTAGACAACTAAAAATTTAATTTCAATTTAGATGAGAAACATATTAACCTCAACTATCTGAATCTGGATTTTTAAAACCCCTTGATTTGTTTAAAAGTTATTAAAAAAATAGTTAAATGTCATTAAATATTCATATCCATTTTTCTTGAAACGACTTTTTGGATTATGCCAATCCTGTAGGGCGATATATTCTGACTCCTTATAGATAGAGTAGTCGGGGGCTTAATGCAGTAACTCAGGATTGAAAAAATGAATTTAATGAAAATTTCTGAAAATTTATAAAAGTAAACCGCAAAAAGTAAACGCAAAAGTAAACCTTATTTAAAATAATTATTTTATGAAAATTTTTTTGTTGGAGGCACATAAAATAAATTTTTATCACGATTCGATATACTGCCATAAATCTTTCAATTGTTTTTTTTTAATCTTAACTGAAGAGTCAGGGTTGGAAGATTTGTATGATGTAAAATTGAAAGAAAAAAAATTTAAATTCTAGAAATTTCATTCCTAAAAATTAAAAAAAAATACATACATATATGTATATTATAAAACGGAGCTAATATTTTAGTTTTTGATGTTATTTTTGTATTTTTTTAAGATAAACTTTGAAAAAAATGGAAAAAAGTAGTGTAGGGAAAAATGTAGGGAAAATAAAAAGTGGGTGTAGGGAAAAAAGGGATTTTTTCTCATAAGCGTAGGGATTTCTGAAAAAAATCTCCTGGCATCACTGCTTCCGAGATACAAAAACCTCATTTCCTTTTACATCCAGGCAGATGGAGCGATACACCAATCCATCAAATAAGCCAAAGACGTTTACTTACTTACAGAGAACACACTGTAATAAATCTGCTATGAACAGAGTAAACCATCAACATAATCCGACAAGGAAGGAAAATTCAATGGTATCACTTACATAAGATATACTTCATCCATCACCGTTCAACCCAGCATACTTCTCATTCATTCGACACACTCATAGAGAACAATATACAAGAGGATAAGGTCCGCCTAAACCTATATTCATTTCGTATCATATCCACTTAACAGCAACTCATTTCCAACGCTTAGTCCCACAGCCACTACTCTGTGGGGTATCTGTTGTCTCGCAACAGCACCGACTTATCCCGAATTATAGACTGGCACTTCCTCCAACACCTATCAGTCTTTTAATCGACAAAGTCCGAAACTCTGCCCTGCGGGCTATCGGTTCCCGTGATACCAGATTATGTGTGGCAAATGGGATGTCAACAGCACCTAGAGACGTAACCGGTGGACGGAAGTACGAATTCATCAAATAAGCCGAGACTTTGTTCCTACTCACAGAGGACAGACACACTGTGGTAAATCTGGCATGAACAGAGTTTGCTTTCAACATATCTGGACATGCACACTTCTCATTTATCCGACACGCTCATAAGATAACAACATACGACAGACTCACTCTAGGTATACGGACGGATAAGTTCCATATACTACCCTACATTCATCCAGTATCATTTAACACCAACTCATACTCCCTTTAACACCAACTCCGGTTATCGTTTAACCGTTAGATATTCTGCCGGTTAAAATAATTTTTGTATGAAAACTGTCAATTTAACCTTACGATAAAATATAACTAGACATCGAGATAATGGGGGTTAGTCCCACAGTCACTCCTCTGTGGGGTATCTGTTGTCATTCGGCAACAGCACCAAATTATAGACTTTACCGTGCATCAGTTTTTTAACCGATATTCTCTTTCCCGGTATAAGATAAAGTCCGTTTCTCTGCACAGCGGGCTACCGGTTTCCGTAGTACTAGATTATATGGTTCTTTGGTTCAACTTCATATCAAATCAATAAAAGGAATAACCAAGGATTCATTTGATCATTATTAGTTTATAGTCCCTGCTGTCTAAAGGTACTGGGATTGCAATAACTCAGGGGGCGTGAGAAGGGTATATATAAGTTTGTCATTCCGTTTGTAATTTATTAAATATAATTTTCCTAACCTATAAATAATATTGACAGTCATTATAGATAGCGGAGCCATGTCCGTCCGTCTGTCTGTGTATATGTTGAAATCAGTTGTCAGATGATCCGAGATATGCTTTCGGGACGAACTCTATTTAAAATCTGCAAATCTTCTATATTTAAAATATGAGCAAAAATCCGACCCAAATTCTAAAAATTTCGTTAAAAATTGAGATCGAGATGAGCGACAGCACACAGTGGTATAGGAAAAAAAAGAGGGAAATAATTCGATAACTTCTAAACGGTTAATCCGATTTTGATGAAATTTGGTATGCACAAAGAGGAGGTGTTGTCGAGTTTAGGTTTTGAATTTGGACCTTATAGGCCAACCAGGGGCCCGGCGGGGGGTCCTCAAATTAGGATACCTCGGCTATGTTAATTTCGTATATAGAATCTCCTCATCGAGCACTATAAAAAATATAATGTCGTCGTAGCAGTAAATTATCTCTTATAGTTTAGGAGATATTCGCATTTGAAAATTAAAATTTTAAAATTTTTACCGTCCTTACTTTAGTTTTTTGATAATAGCGGGTCCAAATATTCCCGATTTTCGGTTAACTCTTAAATTTGTTACATATATGGATGAAAATAATAGTGCTAGGTAAATTTTCTAAAAGATGTTGAGTTTTCCCTAATTAATTTGTCACTTAAAAAACATTAGGTAGGCATATATCATATATATATCAATGGAAAGGTAGTTTTGTCTATTTTTCAAAACTGTATATAATTTTTGAAAATTAAATTCGCGGAATACTTTTTTAAAAAAAAATTAAAAAATGTTTTTTATTCAGTTTTGCGAAGATACAAATTTTTCAAATTGCAATAAAAATTTTATTTATGAATATTTTTTGATGAAATTTTACAGTTAGGTAGATTTTTTTACTCAAAATCCAAAATTAAATAAAAATTTCGAATTTTCTTATTAGAAATCCCGGAATTCCCAAAAAAGTTTTAAAAAATCCCAAAAATGGGATTTTTTGGTTTTTTGCCTATTATATCCATACCAGGGGCGGGGTTGTCGAAACCCGTTACAAAATGATTAAGAACATATTGGGTCATATAAAACAGGTCACTATAATTTGATATCGACTATGCGATTTGAGAATTTTTGCTCAAAATTGAATTTTCCATAAAAAATAGGGTTTTTTGGATGGACCTGGTCCCCTCGGTATTTTTATTTATTTATTTTTAGGTTTTGTTTCATTTATCGTATTTTATGTAAAGTCAGCTTTCCAAAAAGTATAAATTCTATGAACATCTTCTTAGAAACTTTTTAGATAACTTAAAAAGAAAAAGATACTTTTTTCCCAAAAAAATGACAAAAAATCGCCTTTTTTAATTTTTTAAATTAAAATGCCTATAACTTTGGACTCAGTCATGATTTTTACATAATTATTTCACTGCTTGATATATAAACTTGTTGTTAAGCGAATAAAAAAAAATGGCGAAAATCGGGAATATTAGGACCCGCTATTATCAAAAAACTGAAGTAAGGACGGTAAAAATTTTAAAATTTTAATTTTCAAATGCGAATATCTCCTAAACTATAAGAGATAATTTACTCAAATGAAGAAATAGGATCGTTTTAAAAATTTAACATAGCCGAGGTGTCCTAATTTGAGGACCCCCCGCCGGGCCCCTGGTTGGCCTATAAGGTCCAAATTCAAAACCTAAACTCGACAACACCTCCTCTTTGTGCATACCAAATTTCATTAAAATCGGATTAACCGTTTAGAAGTTACCGAATTATTTCCCTCTTTTTTTTTTCCTATACCACTGTGCAGCATCATATGCTAAATTTTGTTATTGAACTTAGTTTGCTTGTTTATAATAACTAGACCAAAACATAGCAAGAATCACACGTTACGAATGAAGCTGTGTGCTGTGATCTAGGGAACATGATATTAAATAAAAGAGGTCATTTGGTACTTTTAGAATTTTCTATAATATTGATCTTATGGACACGCAATTAAATAACAGAGGTCTTTTGATACTTTTTCGTACTGCAACTGGTACTTTTTGAGTTTTCTAAACATGCATCATCCTGATTTAATATAAAAACATTCTGGTGCCGCTCTTCATTTGTTATTTTTTAATTTTGTGTAATTTTAAGATTAATAAAATTTCTTTTCGAAAGGTTTTCGTACTTCCATAAAATTAGACAACGATTTGGTTAAATAATGTTTCGTATTATAAACGAAATTTTCATATATTTTACGAAAAAAGTAATTTCAACGTATTTATTACTATTTCTAATTTAAGTTGACCTTCAAATGATTAAAGAAATTATACATACATATATGTAAATTTATTTTGCCTTTTAATACTTCAGAATTTATGCCTAAATATATGTATAATTAAATTTTCCTTTTCCATGTTTATCTTTTTATGAAAATCAATACTCTTTAACCTCTTTAAAATATTTATGATTTCTTTCTAAAATCTTAAAATAGCATCTAATCGTTAAAGCCCAGATTGTATTTGGTTTCATAAATTTGCAACATTATATTGTGGTATGTTTTTTGTATTCTTAACATCTTATTTAAAATTTCATATTTATGCACAATTTCGTAAAGTCTCAAATGTTTTTCTTTCATTTTTTGTGCAGTTTGTCGGAGACACCGACTAAAGGTTAACAAATAATTTGGCAAGCATTCAAAGAAAAACTGAAGTCATCATTTTGGACCGATGACAAATAAATGAAAAAAGCAATTGTTGGCTATGCCTAGCATTGTTCTATTACAGCCATTGTATTGTACTCTCTCTCTAGATAATTTGTTGGAAAATTTCCACTTTGAACACAGTTTTTTTTTTGTTGCAAATTGTGCATATTACAAATGTGAATGTCCTGAATAAAATACAAAATGAAATTATTGTTGTCCCTTTGAAATGTAAAACTATGATTATTGTAAAGTCATAAAATGCAATGGTAGAAAGATACTTTTAATAGTAAAACATTTTACTGCTTTTATTTGTTAAATTGAGATTTTCTTTAATAATTGAACTAGACATTGAAAGACCTAGTAATGCAGTTAAAAGTCAAAGGTGGAGTTTTATAATACCCTATAGCATTTTGGTTTCTTATAAAATATTATTGCCGATATGTTTAAGCGATTTATTAATGACAAACTAATTTTCTGAGTGAGGATTTATAGGGGTCCAATCGATAAGTATCGACTAAAAAAATGGAAACTCTGCGAACAAATTAGACTTTTCTAAAGGGAAATCCGAATCTGAACTCAGATGTTAACTCCATCACATCTGGGATTTGTAAAAAAGTAATTTTTTGTCCCTTGTTCTGAATGTTCATTCTGTCAACTTAAAAAAAAAAGGTTCAACATCTGACTTATCTTCTTTCTTCTACGAGATATCTTCACTTAAATCTCGAAAACTAATGGTTTTCGGTGTAATCATCGTATTTATATCCTACACTACTGCAGTTCGGAGGGTATTATTTCACGTTGGTCTTTTTCATCCACTAAGTAGACTAGAGACGGTCTACCACGCGCCCCTGAATCCTTCTATGAAGAACTCAGGTGGCAATTTTTGTACATGGCTGAGCCGGTCCATGTACAAGCACTTTGCTGAAGAACTCGAGCTATCTAATCTCTTGCCATAGTAGCTCCGTTGCGAAATGACAGGCAGCATGGGATCAATGCCAATGCAAACCCCGACAAGGAAAAAGCAATCACTGGTCTAAAGTCAATAGAAGGGGCGACAAACATCAACATTAGGAGAAACCAATCTTCCGGTATACCGGAAGGTGACCACCCTTTTGATGTTATGCAAGATTCAATTATTTAAAATGTAATCCCCATCAACTAATGACCCATTCCAATGCATTCCTTAACTTCTTAAAGTCCGCGCAACCTCACTACTGAGATGGCTCTGTTGATTCGGCAACAGCACCTAGAGACGTATTTGGTAGCCCGATATAGCCAGCTAATAAATCTGAATACCTCTGTATGACAGATATTGTGACAAAGGATGTAGAAATTTCCAAAGTCAATTCGAACCCAATAATTGCCCCGACGAGTTGTGGGAACGGACCTCAACCATATGTCGCGTAGCATAAAACAATATGAATCCTGTTGATATAGCAACAGCACCGAGAACTTTCGAGAACTAAAAGGTCTACTAAATCAGTATTAGTCAACTGTCGGGCAGAGGAGTCTTTCCCGATCGTTCACCGATTACATCAGTTCCATTCTCAGACCATAAAGAACGATCTACGTAATAACAGGCAACTACCAAATGTCAACCTGAACATTTCCCAACATAAACTGGCGCCGTACTACGCGAAGAGTAAGAGATACTCAACGGGTTCAGGAATCCAGTATAAGTTGCTTTGTCACATCACCCAGTGACATCTGTTGCGATGGCAACAGCACCGGAGAGAGAATTTAGACATATTTGGCATTTGGATATATCAGTTCTTAAACCAACATTCTCTTCCCGCGAATTTGTGTATTAACCACAGCCACTACGTGGATCCCGAAAGAACCTCAACCATTTGACCGGTCACGACTAGGTCCTGTAGGTAACCGGCCATCCGTAGTGCCAGATTATATGGTACTCTGGATAGACCCCATGTCAAATCATTCCAAGGAAAGGCCGAGGATACATTTGATCATCACCAGGTATTGGTAGCACCTCTATACCCCGGGATTGCAATACACCAAGATGGAGTTATTCATAAAGGAAGCATGCCCCGGGGGGTGTTTATAATGAACAAAAATACTTAATCCACACCTAACTGAGAATGTTCCAAATGACTCAAAATCACTTTCTGATTCGTCGTGAGGATGTCTGTCCGTCCGCCAACTTTAACGGGTGATATCTCAGCAACTACAGAGGATTTTTAAAACAATTCAGAAAGTATTTTCATGAGAAAAAATGTGAAAAATTTTAATGTAGATATATTTTGTAAAATAAATGGCCAAATGTAAGAAAAAAATAAAGTTTTTGGCAATTTATTGTTATATAAAGCTTTAGGCGAAGATATCTCGAAGAAGATAGAAGATATGTCAGATGTTAAGCTTTAATGTTAAACTTAACAGAGTGAACTTTCAAATTATAAATAAAGTTGTCTTTGGCGCTGTTGTAGCCTCTCAAAAAGTCACAAAAATTGTGCTTTTTCAAATTTCAAGACGCGATATCTCAAATCCCAGATGTTGTGGATTAAATCAGATTCGTATTCAGCGTGGCTCAATCCTTTAGAAAAGTATAATTTGGTTTCTGACTTAAAAGTTATTCGACCTGCGTTATTTATGACAATTTTCATCAAGATACTGAATGTTAAGGTTAAATGTTGCCCAATGTGTACGGGTAATAAACCGTCACCTTGCTATTATAATGGATCTAGGGTATAATTATGTTTGATTCGTATTGAATACCATTTTTTATAGGTGTTACAAAAGGTCAATAATTAATTAAATATTTTAAGATACTTTTTTACATACATACATAGTTTAAGAATAGTTTATTCTCAATATTATTTTTATTCCATTGGGAATGAAGACTTGCATATACATTAAGTTGGCTCGAAAATAAAAGTTGCTCCAAAAAATGTTATTGAGTTTACTATAAGTTTTCTCAAACATTTTTTTAACAAAAATCGTAAACAATATGTCAAGAGGAATTGATTAGGAATTGAGGCTCTTTGAAAAAAAATATTCATTGTTTGAGTGATATTCCTACGGGACACCCTAATGTCCATATATCAACATTATACTGCAGTAAAGGTGAATATATGGAATTCAATTTAGAAATTCTTTTCTTTGATACTTTTTCCTATAGTATTATTTTTCTTCGAAAAATCAATAATAAAGATATAATAACAACTTATTCATCTAAATGTTATTTGTACTGCTGATGATGTCCTGTAGATGAAAAATAACTACTTACATATCTGCGTCATAAGGTGTGGATGAAATAAAATTTCATAGAAAGTGTTAGAATAAAATGGTTCAAATAACATGCATAAGTATGTAGGTATCATCTAAATTATAGGACCATGTGCAATCAAGCCTGTTTGACAATATGAACTATTCAATAAGTGTCAAATTTGACTAAAACTCTTTAATTAAAGATTTTTGTAAAGGAAGATTTTAAAATGTATCTGTTTGATTGCCTTTATAAAGAAATATTTGCTTAATGAAAACTAATAAATATGTACATTAGACTGGCACCGTTTGTAAGGAGTAAATATATGGTGTTCCCACCAAAAATTAATGATTGTCTTATTCATCATTTCTCAAAATTTTACGAACGAAGTCCTTTGTAAGAAATATGGAAAATATCATAATAAACTCAAAAAGGATTATTTTATCCTTTGATATAACTCATCAAATATTGATGTCAGGACAAAAAATATTGAGAAATATTAAATGAACTATTCATTGCCGGTGGGCCACCCGAATGTACATACATACATATGTATACACAGAGGAAAAAACCGGTAGAAAAGTACCAAAATTAACACAATCCATTGTCAAAAGCGAGCTTACCACGTTTGTTAACATTTCGACAACGGATGTGTATAAAATTTAAATAACTCCCAGTTATCATTATGACAACTTCCGTTGTAATTTTGAGAACGCATCGTTGTCAATGTATCAACGCATTGATTCGATTACGCTTTGTGTCATTTCGGCAATTCATCGTTGTCATTTCGACAACGCAACGTTCTTTTTGACAACATAGCGTTGTCACTTTGGTAACTTTTTTGTTTGTTTTGATAACGTTGTGTATTTTTTTTATTATACGTTTGTGCTGATGTTTGTAACGCATAAAAATATTGGTCGTACTCCCGTACCTTAAAGTATACCGATCGACTCAGAATCACTTTCTGAGTCGATTAAGATATGTCCGTCCGTGCGTCCTTCTGTCCGGCTGGCTGGCTGTCCAATTAAACCTTGTGCGTAAGCCACAGGCCACAATTTTCAAGATATTTTGATCAAATTTGGAAATTAATAGGACGATGCCTATGGTTGAAATCGTTCCATTATTTCACCTAGCCCCCATAAAACCTTACCTTCCGATTTAGGGTTTTTAACTCATAACTACGTCAAATATACTACTATCTCTCCAAAATTTGCACAAATAAGTTCTATATAGGCATAAATGACCAAGCCAATTTTTATATTGATCGGCCGTCGTTTGACAAATACCCCTTTATAACATAACTTAAACGTCCAAAAAATTACTTATAACCATTAGTATCGCGATGAGGTTCAAATGAAACTCCCATATAACGCCTCTTTTAGAAATTTAGTTTTTCATCAAAAAATTAATTAAAAGCTTCTTTATGAAAAATAAATAATTTTCAAAATAACCCATAGTGTAGGGCATCATATAGTCAGCCATGTCCGACTATACTTTCCTACTTGTTTTGTTATTGATTTGACAACTACCTGTACATACTTTGACCGTGGATGGTGTCAATTTGGTACCATGCGGGTATACTTTTAAATCGTATTTTTTCCCTCTGTGTACTTATGTATATAATTATTAATTTGGAATAATGAACAATAAGATTATTATTATTTATTTGTCAGATATAAACTATTTTCTTTTCCAAAAAAAAAAGTTAAAACTAATTACAAACTTGTAATAATTTTATTAAAAATTTTTACCATGAACAAAATTGAAAACACTTTAAATCAAATAAATATTCATCCTTCGCCTTATCCTTGATGCTTGCAATAATATTCTACTAGTTCGTTTTTATTCTAATTTACATGTTTACCACAAAATCATGTTACATTGATTGTATGATTGAACCAAAGTTAGTCAGTGACCATAAACAACAAAACCATATCTAGTTACATAGAAATGTTAACAAGAGTTACATACATACGGTGAACGGTTTCAGTAATAAATATTTAGTCCATGTAGTCCACGAATACATTGGGTTACTGTTTTTCATTAATAAAATTATAATACGGATGTCAAAAAAAAAAAATATTGGGATGGATAAATAATGAATTTGCGCAGTGTTACAAACATATACTAAAGTATATTTGTGGTCATATTTTTTATCAAAACTTCTGATTTTATAAAAAAAAATCAATCGGTGACCACTTATATTTTGTTAAAACAAAATGCTATTTTTGTTGTGAAATTTGGAATTAAATCGTATAAAATTTATGACAAAAATTTTATGCACAAATAGTGTTCTGCATGTCAATATTATTTATGGTCTCACTAATATTAGGGTAGTGTCAAATTTTGGGGGTTTTTATAGATTCTAATATTTGAGCATTTTTAGTGATTTTAAAATCCATATCGCTCTGTGTGCCATGTATGAATCCTTGAAAATTATTTATGTTTTTTTTTCCATAATTTTAGGTCTAACAAAAAATTAAAATATTTTATTTATTTTCACTTTTCTGCCATTAAATTATTAAACAACACAAACCGGAAGAATGGCTTGCAAAGCGGATGTGTTGGAGAAAAAAGTAGCGAACCGGCAAAAGAATGCATAAATGTACAATCCTTTTTGGTTATACGAAGTTATTGGGAGGAATATGAAAAAATATGAGAAACAAATAAAATAAATCTCTATAAAAGGAAGTTGTTAAAATGAAATTCGCTGACAATGACAAAATTAGCAACATTTTTCGTATTAAATATTTAGGGGTCTAGTAGAATAAAGACGACTGTAGTTGACCATAACAGAGACGACTGGAGTCGACTAGAAAAGAGTCGAATGGAGTCAACTAGATTAGAATGGACTGGAGTTAACCTGAATAGAGTGGACTGAAGTCGACTAGAATAGAGTCGACGGGAGTCGATTAGAATAGAGTTGACTGGAGTCGATTAGAATAAAGTCGACTGGTGTCGACTAGAAAAGAGACGACTGGAGTCAACTAGAATAGAATGAACTAGAATAGAGTGGCCTGGAGTCGACTGAAATCGACTAGAATAGAGTCGATTGGATTCGACTAGAATAGAGTCGATTGGATTCGACTAGAATAGAGTCGATTGGAGTCGACAGGAATAGAGTCGACTGTAGTCGATTAGAATAGATTCAACAGGAGTCGAATAGAATAGATTCGACAGGAGTCGAATAGAATAGAGTCCATTATAGTCGACTAGAATATAGTCGGCTGGACACGACTACATAGAATAGAGTCAGACTGGAGTCAACTAGAATAGACTTAACTAGAAAAGAGTCGATTGGATTCGACTAGAATAGAGTCGATTGGAGTCGACTAGAATAGATTCGACAGGAGTCGACTAGAATAGAGTCGACTGTAGTCGATTAGAATAGAGTCGAATGTAGTCGATTAGAATAGATTCGACAGGAGTCAAATAGAATAGAGTCGATTGGATTCGACTAGAATAGAGTCGATTGGAGTCGACTAGAATAGATTCGACTGGAGTCGACTACATAGAATAGAGTCGACTGAAATCGACTAGAATAGACTCGACTGGAGTCGACTGGAATAGAGTCGACTGGAGTCGACTAGAAGAGACTTAACTAGAATAGACTAGATTAGAGTCGACAATATTAGAGAGTCGACTACAATAGCGTCGACTAGAATGGATAGGAATAGAGTCTGCTGAATAGATTCGTTTGAAATCGATGGAGTCGAATTTCTGGAATAGACTAAAATAGAGAAGACTTGAGTGGAATAAAATCAAATGAAAACAATGAGAATAGAGACGAATGGAGTCAGCTAGAGTCGACCAATATTGTCAATTATAATAATATATATTCCAGTCTCCTCTAGACGACTCATAAAAATTAAAAGTTTTCCAAAATTTCTATTTAACCTCCTTTACAAGTAACTAAAGTTCAACTAAAAATAAAATGTCAATTATTTTAAAGTTCAAATACAAAATATCTACAATCAATAAATGCAAATATTTCGAATAAAGTTTGAAAGTGATGCAAACAAATTATGTATAATGTTTATACAAAAAACCATATAAGATCCAAAAGTCGGAAAGACTCAGACACTTGTGACTTATTTGCCACCTGAGCTTTTATTTAATAAATGGAATAGAAAAAAAACGACAAATGTTTCAATCATCTATGTATAAGAAGAACAAAATTTTCCATTTTTTTTTCTTGTTGCTTGCTGCATGGCTCCTCTACCAACTTGTGCAAATGTTTATCCTGGTCTTATCGTTTTGCTTTTTATTTGCTTAAATGAATGACACTAAAGTATTAATACTACTGTATCCTGTAGTTAATGTCATTGTGTATTTTTTCCTCTATCACATACACTTTTTTGTTTGTTTTTATGCGAACTTAAATTAAATACTTAGTTAAATATATTTCATTGAAGTCAATCATGCTTAAAACTAATTGATGACACATGATATCGAGATTGTTATGCATTTGAGAGTCGCCCTGAAATATTTTAAATTAATTAATTTTTAGTATATATTTTTTAGTGAAAGAATTAATCAGAGATCACTTTTACATACCCTACTGATATTTAAAAAAGTTTTTTATCTCAAAAGTTTTTAAATCTTTAACTCTTGTTTATTACATATTTAATAAACAAAATGTGCACGATCCCTGACATTTTAAATATCCATTTTAAAATCGTCTTTAACTTTTTTACCATAATTTTAATAAAGAAAAGGTGTGTGATCCTGGATCTTTTAGATTTCCAGTGTTTGATCTTATAAATGAAAATTTGCCTTCCTTGCCTTACTACAAAAGAAGATAATTTATCGCTTTCTTACTAAAATATATATATTTTTTTTCTGTGATCATTTATATGATCATAGATCGTACATTAATAGTCATTAATTTAAAAACCTGTTGAATCATTAATAATATTTAATTAATTTTTTAATTTAATATTGTTTTAATTAGGAAAAAATACTGCACTCCCGATCTTATAGATTACAAATTAATATCCAAATATTGAACTAAGTCTTAAAATTCAATCGTTTTTAATCATCTAGATCAGTGACCTCTGAATAATTTTTTAAGTACCTACTTATATGTTTAATCTACTTGATCGAAAAAAGAAGCTTAGTAAAGGAACTTGATCAGTGATCATACTATAATCCAGTTATTTATAAAAAAACATAGAACCTTAAACATCTGTTTAATGAGCCCGATCAATGATGATTATTATTAAGATTTCTGATCTACTTGATCGAAAAAAAAGAAACTCAGTAATGAAACTTAATCAGTGATCATACTATAATCCAGCTTTCCATAAAAATATAAAATCTTAAACATCTGTTTAAAAAGCGCGATCAATGATCATTATTATTATTAAGATTTCTGATCTACTTGATCGAAAAAAGAAGCTTAGTAAAGGAACTTGATCAGTGATCATACTATAATCCATCTATTTATAAAAAAAAACATAGAACCTTAAACATCTGTTGAATGAGTCCTATCAATGATGATTATTATTAAGATTTCTGATCTAGTTGATCGAAAAAAAGAAATTCAGTAAAGAAACTTAATCAGTGATCATACTACAATACAGCTTTCCATAAAAAAACATAAAATCTTAAACATCTGTTTAAGGAAAGCGATCAATGATCATTATTATTAAGATTTCTGATCTACTTGATCGAAAAAAGAAGTTCAGTAAAGGAACTTGATCAGTGATCATACTATAATCTAGCTATTTATAAAAAAACATAGAACCTTAAACATTTATTTAAAGAGCTCGATCAAGGATGATTATTATTAAGATTTTTGATCTAGTTTATCGAAAAAAAAAGAAACTCAGTAAAGAAACTTGATCAGTGATAATACTACAATCCAGCTATCCATATAAAAAACATAAAATCTTAAACATCTGTTTAAAGAGCTCGATCAATGATCATTATTATTAAGATTTGTGATCTACTTGGTCGAAAAAAGAAGCTCACTAAAGGAACTTGATCAGTGATCATACTATAATCCATCTATTTATAAAAAAACATAGAACCTTAAACATCTGTTTAATGAGCTCGATCAATGATGATTGATATTAAGATTTCTGATCTACTTGATCGAAAAAAAACTCAGTAACTCCAGCTTTCCATAAAAAACAAAAAATCTTAAACATTTATTTAAAGCGCGCGATCAATGATCATTATTATTAAGATTTCTGATCTACTTGATCGAAAAAAGAAGTTCAGTAAAGGAACTTGATCAGTGATCATACTATAATCCTGTTATTTATGATAAAACATAGAACCTTAAATATCTGTTCAATGAGTCCCATCAATGATGATTATTATTAAGATTTCTGATCTAGTTGATCGAAAAAAAGAAACTCAGTAAAGAAACGTAATCAGTGATCATACTACAATCCAGCTTTCCATAAAAAACATAAAATCTTAAACATGTGTTTAAAGAGCTCGATCAATGATCATTATTATTAAGATTTGTGATCTACTTGGTCGAAAAAAGAAGCTCAGTAAAGGAACTTGATCAGTGATCATACTATAATCCAGTTATTTATAAAAACACATAGAACCTTAAACATCTATTTAAAGAGCGCGATCAATAATGATTATTATTAAGATTTCTGATGTACTTGATCGAAAAAAGAAGCTTAGAAAAGGAACTTCATCAGTGATCATACTATAATCTAGCTATTAATAAAAAAACATTGAACCTTAAATATCTGTTTAAAGAGCTCGATCAATGAAATTAAAAACTTTACTTAGCTTTTTTTGTAAAGTTGTGTTTAATAGAGACGATCTTTGAAACTTTGTGTTTGATCCATTAAAGGAGCTTGATCGCTGATCACTTAAATAATGTGTTTATGTATGTATTTTAATATGAAATCTTAAAGAAACTTAATCTATGATCACTTATATTTCTGAGCTAACAAATCTAAGAAATATTAAAAAAAAAAAAACTTAAACTTCTTCCATCTCTGTAAGTATCCTGCGATCATACCTTTTTCGGTAAATAGCATCAACAAAAGACTTTGAAATACGTTCGAGGTGGAAACTATCTTATTACCTAACTCCTCTCAATGGGTTAAACAGTATTTGCATAATTCTCTATCTATTTTAAACAACAAAATGCTAAATAAGATTATTTTTAATTTATTACCTTGATTTAAAAATAAAATAAATTAAAATTTAATATTTTATGTTTGTTTTTTTTTTAATATTTCTCTTTTATTTCGACACATCATTTATAATTGTTGTTGTTGTTTTTTACATAGTAAAATTTAACCGCGATAAATTGATTAAAGTTTTATTTACAAATTAAAGTTTTTTTTTTAAAAGTTTTATAACAAAATTTCGGAAAAAAGGAATCATAAAAAGATGTTTAGTTTTAATACTAAATTTTTTGCTCTCTTCTCCCCTTTTTAAAGTGTTTGTGTTTTTTTTTTTTTGTTATATTTTAGTGTGTAAATCCTTCGATATAGAGTTCTTTCTTACTTCACATTAAAGCAACAAAAGTAAATTAAATATTTACAGAAAATAAATATTTTTCATATTTCTTTCTTTTTTTCTCTTTAACTTTAATTTTAAGAGTATTTAAAGGTAAAAGAAAAAAGATGGAAAGTATGAAAGTTATTCAATACATAAAATAACAAGGTTCTGGGTTGGTGTTTAGTTTGTTTTCGTTTGGGTTGGTTTGGGGCAAGCTATTCGGAAGTTCTGCAATATCATCATAGTTTTCATGTTTTTTTTTCTTTGCTCTCTTTACTTCTCTTATCTTATTATTTTTCTTCTTTTTTCCCTGTAACGCGTTGAAAGTGTTTAGTAACCGTAATGGACACCATGACCGGCAACGGATGTATGCACTAAAGCTGGAGCAGCTACAGCTCTGTAAAGGAAGTAAAATAAGTTGAAACAGTTTCTTTTTTTTAAACATTCTTTACTTAAACATTCTTTACATAAATCAGCAGTATAAATATAAAAAAAGGGAAAATTGTTTAAAACATGTTTTAATATTTTACAAAGTAAAAACTAAAGGTAAACATTTTATGGAGAGTGTTTGTTGTTTTTTTTTTTTTTTTCTTTTTATATATCCTAAGCTAAAGGAGAGGTTATAATGTGTCTGCGTGCCTATTTGCAATAACCACGTGTAATGTTTCGTTTGACTCGAAATCCAGAGTAAGAAAATTTTGCATTCGTGAGTACAAATTCATTCATTTCTCTCGTTATAAAACTGATTTTCACGAGATTTTTATATTTTTATTTCAACTCTTTAATATTTTATGTTCGCTTCACGAGAGAACATTTTGTGTTTTTAAATTTCGCTCGCGAACGTGTGAGCTGAAAACGGTTTTATGGCGAGCACAAACCGGTTTTATGGCTTTATTTACATGATTTTATTTACAATATTATAAAATTCAGGAATTATTCATTCTTACTCGTTTCATGAACAACTTTTATTTTCTGCTCTTTAAAATAAAATATTTCTCGAGAGATTTATTATTTAAATTGATGAGAAATATTGGAAACTAATTTTATTTCAACTCTTAACTTTTTTATGTTCGCTTCACGAAAGATATCTATCGATTTGTTAATTTTGCTCACGAGAGAAATTATAATGAACAGAGCATGAATACAACTCATACACCAAAATGTGTTCACGGAAACTAGTTTTATGTTCGCTTCACGAAAGATATTTATCGATTTTTTTTAATTTCGCTCACGAGAGAAATCATAATGGACACAACGTTGACTCAAATCATATACAAAAATATGTGAGCGAAAACTGGTTATATGACGAAGAACAGTTTTTCTTTCTATTAATTACTTTATGTACAGTATTATAAAATTCACAAAATATTAATTTTTACTCTCGACACGCAACAAGAATTTATTTTGCATTAAATTACTTTATGAACAATATTATAAAACTCACGAAATATTAATTTTTATTCGTTTCATGGACGATACCTATTTTCCGCTCTTTACATTAAAATAGCTCTCGCGAGATGTATTATTTAATCTCACGCAAAAAAAAGAAATATTCACGATAAACTGAAGAATTTATTTGCCTCGAATGAAGTTCTTTCGCGAGAGATAACGCTCCTTTTACTTTGTTTTCACGAGGTAAATCCTTTTTCCCAAGTAAGTAAACATTTTTTCATAAATGGTTTATTTTTATGCATTTTGAAAACTGTTTCAATCGGTCCTAATGGGTTCAAGGTGTACAACTTTCCAAAAACACTTATTCTTGTATTAATCGTTTTTTAATTCAAGAATAAGCCTATTTATGATCACAAGTCCGTGATTAATCGTGTAGTATATCGGTGTTCACTTTCTTCTCGGTTTCTTTTGCATTCCTTTTTTAATACTTACTTAACGAGAGCAGGGGCAGCATAGTGGGCTGGAGCCAATCCCAAACCATGACCAGCTAAGATGGCACCATGAGCTGAAAAGAAGTTTAAGGTTGAAAATATTAAAAATAAGAACTTGATAATGTTAAAATACATTTGATAAAAGTTATGTAAATCAATTTTTTCTTAAATTGATCTTAAAGATCCCACTGGCTTTGGAAATGATGGAAATTTAATAAGAAAATTGATTTCAGCTAAGATTGGTTAGTTTCGAAAACAACGATCAGATGTAGATTGATCGTTGTTTTCGAAACTAACCGATCTTAGCTAATAAAGCAAAAACTTTATTAGTTGCTCTGCAGCAAACTCTTCTTAAGTCTATTTTGTATCCTAAAGGGAAAAGAGAAATGATCCTCTTGATGTTCTTAAATAAATTTATCATGTTTATATAATAACATTTCGAAATTCATAGAAATTTTATGATCTTTAAAGAAATGCCAATATTCGTTTAAGTTTCAACATTTTTCAAGGACAACTTTTCCATTAATTTCGTTTTTTATTATCCTTATTCTTTTCTGTTTTTATGTAAACTAATTTTTTGCTCGTGCAACAATTTAAAACAACTTATTAAGTGTTTCAATTGAAAGAAAGCATTTTCCCTAAAAATTATGAATAAAAAACCTTTTGCGAAATCAACTAGATTGCACAAAGAGTAAAAAGATAATAAAATAATAAAAGACCCTTGAAAATACACTTGTATAATTGAAGAATAACATCTTCAGCTGTTTCATTTCTTATATAATATATAATTAAAATTACACACGTTTTATACAGCATACAAGTCAATTGTTTACTCTACCTATTATTGGTAAGCTAGCATGTAATCATTTGTTATATAACTTTGTAGTTAAACCAAACTAAATTTTAAAATTTCTCTTTAGAACAGCTGAGGGGTTCTGTTTTTTTTTAGCTTTTTTGTTCTCTTGTGTGAGAGCTCAAACATTCATACTTAGTTTATCACTGCTTTACTATAGCTAGTGGTTTTAAAACTGAGAAAGGTGAAGAGCTTTCATGCTTACTCACATACGTGTGCTTACATATGAAAAAGACAACGAGAGAGAGAGAGAGAGAGAGCTCATTTATCACTAATTAAAAATAGAACAAAGACAAAGAAAATATTTAAAAAATTCTACTGACAACGATAAAGAGCTATATCGCTTTCTTACGTACGTATGCTTACATATGAAAAAGACAAAGAGAGAGAGCTCATTTATCACTAACTGACGATATCTGTTCTAAAATTTTTTTTTTTTTAATTTCCCAATTCCTTGAATTTTATAGGTTTTTGCAAAGAAATTTTTATATTACAATTTCATTGTGCGTTGCCTCCATTAGGTTAGTGGTTAGTATTCTTGTCTGTTAGGCCGGAGGTCGGGAGTTCGATTTCCACTTGAGGCACTGTTAAGGTAGCACACAACGGGCCTGATGAAGAGCTAGGTGTATTTCTTCGGATTTGATGTAACATACATTCTTATTGTAGTTATACACATAAATTAAAATTTAACTAAAAAATTTAGCAAGAACTGGAAAATGTATTAAATTTAACACTTTAATTTTTTAATATATTCACATCACTTTAATAAAATACAACAGTTTTTCTCTTACAACTTTAATATTTAATGACCCAATTTTACATTATTATTCCAATTCATTTATTTAAACGTTCGAGCATTATATGTACAATTTATGATGGTGGTAAATAAGAGACACATAATTATCCTTAATCAATATATTCATGAAAAAAGCGAAAACATGAAAAGAAACAAAATCCTGTAAATGTCTAACGTGTAAAAAAAACAGGAGACAGAAACTCACACGGATATACAATCATAATTGTAAAAGAACCCAACAAACATGAATATTTAAATTAAAATTAGCTTTTCTCAAAATTTTATAATATGAACGCTCATTTTGGGAATAATTTGAAACTCAAGCTTTTAACTCTCTAGTGTAAAAGAGAAACTAATTAAAGAGAATTTTTGCTTAGTTTGAGAGGTAAAGAAACAAAGGCAGCAATCTCCATTTTAGTATTTTTCAAATTGAGTAAAATAAATCATAGAGAAGTTTTCTCGAAAAGTGAGAAACTAATTAAAGAGAATTTTTGTTTAGTTTGAGAGGTAAAGAAACAAAGGCAGCAATCTCCATTTTAGTATTTTTCAAATTGAGTAAAAAAATTCATAGAGAAGTTTGCTCGAAAATTTAATTCAAAGCTTTTAGTTAAAGTCATGGTTAAAATGGAGTTTACTGCTTTTGTTTCTACACCACTCAAATAGAAAACTCAAACTTTTGAATTATATGGCCGGCGGACTCAGAAAGTGAGTCTGAATCAATCGGTTCTAACATAAACCTCAATATAAGTAGAAGATAACTTCGAGATTTAAGGTTACTGAAAAAAATAAGCATTGATCTTCTTTTGTTTATTGGGTATTCACTTTCATAAAGACTCATACATTAAAGTCGCTGATAATTTGATTGATGATTAAACTTTTTGCCAGCCATTTTCCTGTGAAATTAATATAAACTTGAAATTGATATGAGCGACTGATGATAAGCGAGATGAATTGGAAAAATAGCATAAATGGAGTAGCGCGATAAAAAATAATATACCAGGAATCTGTAAGCGATAAAATCACTGATGAGCAGCCACTTTTAGTGTGACAAATAATTATTGAAAGACAAATGATAAGTGAAGAAAGCCCTACATAAATATTAGGGTGGAGTTAATCTTAAAAATTTGAAAGTAATTTCCAAATTGCTTTTTTTATTACACTTTAAGCTTCAAAAAAGTCTCGATTAAAAAATTTTAACACGATTTAAAAGTTAAACTTTTTCTAAGCTTTGTTTCAACAATTAATTTAAATATTCATTCGGACCATTTTGGTTCTAAGCTCACCAGAGGGTTAATTTTCACTTTAATTCTATTGCAACTTTATTTCTAAAGCTGGTGAAAGATTATAAAGATTATAAGAGTATTTAAGTCAAAATTGTATCCGTATTTATCATAATTTTTCTCAAAACTTTTCAAAATTCTGAATATTAAAAAAATATTTTAAATTCTCCCCTCTAATGCACATACAAACACACTTGAATGTATTACTTTAATGGGTTTCTGTGTATGTGTGTTTATCTGGAATAAGGTTAATGATTTTGACTTTTTACCTCATAATAATTGAAGTGCAAGTAGAAATAAAAAACGAAAGAAGTCATATCAAATTAAAACTGACAAATTGTCATAACCCAAAAGCTTTGTACTTTAAATTTGTAAAATTCGGTAAAAAATGTCTAAATGCGATATAATAAAGAAGGGTTTTACTTTACAATTCCCATTCGCTTTTTATATGCGCACAAGGTTGACATGGACATACACAGAGAGACGGATAGATGGACGGACGGATGGATAAATAGACGGACGAAAGTAGGTGCAGGACCAATAATTTTTTTGGTGTTACAAACATCAACACAAACGCATAATACCCACCCCAGCATAGTGGTGTAGGTCTTAAATACCCTTCAAGTACAAGCTAGTTTTTTATTAACACCCCGAATATTTATAGAAATCTACATTAATAAATTTTTGTACTTAATAACAAACAAATAGTGGACCGATCCAGAAAAAGGGGTCCAGAAAAAGGTTTGCATATATATAAAGTGGTTCTTATATGGGAGCTATGGACCGATCAGGAAAATATAAATATAAAACATATTCCTGTGCAATTATATATCAATATCATTGTTAAATGATGAGTTACATATTTACGATGAAGGAATTTTGAGAAGAGGACCACATATGGGACCAATTATGGGTCGATCCGAAAAAAATTTGACACAATGATACAAAATACATTCGTAACGAATTGGTGATAAAATTATTAATTCAAAAGTTTTTAATGATTATGTCATTTTCTGAAAATAACTTTATGTAAAAGATTTGACCTATTATGGGTCGACCCGGAAAAAATTTCGTTCAATACTTAATGTATTTACACAAATCTTTAGTGTTAAATATTGTCCTGATATGATGATTTTTTAATGAATTATATTCGTTTAATTGATTTTCGTAAGTGCTCTTTATATGGGAGCTATTTGCTATTGTGGACCGATCCAGGATTCACTTAGTTATAGAATTTCTATTGACATTAGATTGGCCAAAATTTTGTGGTAAAACCGATATTCGCGAGGAAGTTATTAACAATAAATCCTTTTATCGGTAGTATGTAAATTTTGTAGAAATTACAAACGCAATGACAAACTTACAAACAAACAAACGAAAGTGAAGGGTATAAAAAACATTATGATTAGTTAAAGTCATCGTTGTTAAATGTTTTCCAAGAAAAAATGATAAAGCAAATTGAGAGCCAATCAGCTGTCAAGTGTGTTTTGAAAACAACTAGCCCAGCATTCCCAAACATATGGGAAAATGCTACTCTAAAGACACTTATAAGAGATTTCGATACTGAAACAATTAGCATACTGCGAGATCATTATAGGGCTGTTGTCAATTGCTTAAACAAAATTCTGTATATGTATTTAAGTACACACACACACATATATCAGTGAATACTTCCCAACTCTGACTAAAAATTAATCAATCATTTTGCAACAACAACAAGGAAAAGCAAACAACATGTCTATTGCCATGTTTACAACTACAACAATGACAACAATGCTATTTTATGCGAAATGCATTGTTGTCATATCAAACGAACTAAAGATAACTGACAGCAGCAACAAAATAAAGGACATCAATCACACACAGACAGTGACGCACACATACACATACACCACAACGCGCGCATATAAATGTCTGCATATCCTTTCATTCAATATGGCCGAAATGTCATTAATGCATCTTTCTACTAATAAATAAACAACAAACAAACAACAATGATTCTCAATGATGGTAACAATAGCAATAACTCCTCCACTGATATTAACTAAAAACATACATATTTATGAATATTGTTAGTCCTTTTCGCAAAGCTCGTTATAAATTTTCTTTCTTCTTCTTCTTGTACAGCTATAGAATTGCTTTTCTTAAGATTGTAATGCTAATGATGATGACGATATTTTATTCTTGAATAAGTGTAGGTGTCTGGGAGATTGACATTTACTTCATTGTTGGTGTTGCAAAACATTTCTAGTTGATTGGCTAAAATGCTAATGTAACGCATATGCAAAATCTCATTTGATTGTAAATGTAAGGAAAAATCAAATTGTTATTGACAATTATAACTGAATAATAGTGTCTGCAAAAAAGCAAATTGCATGCAATATTTTCTTACGAAGATTTACCAATTAATTGGTAACGATGTTTGTGATATGTTATAATTCGATGTAGGTTGAAGGGATTTTTTAAAAGGAAACATTTAAACAACATTTGAATTTAAAACTTGAGCTTATTGGTCAATAATTTTATGTTCTAAACTAGCCATACTTGGGAAGATATTGAAATCTTATTGAAAAAAATAAAGAAAATCCAAGAAAGTGATGCATGTGCCAGTCTATTGTCCAGTCTTTGGACTAGCTAGACTAGTCTATAGTCTAGTCTATAGTCTAGTCTATAGTCTAGTCTATAGTCTAGTCTATAGTCTAGTCTATAGTCTAGTCTATAGTCTAGTCTATAGTCTAGTCTATAGTCTAGTCTATAGTCTAGTCTATAGTCTAGTCTATAGTCTAGTCTATAGTCTAGTCTATAGTCTAGTCTATAGTCTAGTCTATAGTCTAGTCTATAGTCTAGTCTATAGTCTAGTCTATAGTCTAGTCTATAGTCTAGTCTATAGTCTAGTCTATAGTCTAGTCTATAGTCTAGTCTATAGTCTAGTCTATAGTCTAGTCTAGTCTATAGTCTAGTCTATAGTCTAGTCTATAGTCTAGTCTATAGTCTAGTCTATAGTCTAGTCTATAGTCTAGTCTATAGTCTAGTCTATAGTCTAGTCTATAGTCTAGTCTATAGTCTAGTCTATAGTCTAGTCTATAGTCTAGTCTATAGTCTAGTCTATAGTCTAGTCTATAGTCTAGTCTATAGTCTAGTCTATAGTCTAGTCTATAGTCTAGTCTATAGTCTAGTCTATAGTCTAGTCTATAGTCTAGTCTATAGTCTAGTCTATAGTCTAGTCTATAGTCTAGTCTATAGTCTAGTCTATAGTCTAGTCTATAGTCTAGTCTATAGTCTAGTCTATAGTCTAGTCTATAGTCTAGTCTATAGTCTAGTCTATAGTCTAGTCTAGTCTAGTCTATAGTCTAGTCTATAGTCTAGTCTATAGTCTAGTCATAGCTGTCCTATAGTTCTAGTCTATAGTTCTAGGCTTATAGTTCTAGCTTTCGTCTAGCTTTAGTTAGTCTATATCTAGTCTATAGTCTAGTCTATAGTCTAGTCTCTAGTCTAGTCTCTAGTCTAGTCTCTAGTCTCGTCTAGTCTAGTAGTCATAGTCTAGTTAGTCTAGTCTAGTCTATAGTCTCGTTAGTCTAGTCTAGTCTATAGTCTAGTCTAGTCTATAGTCTATAGTCTATAGTCTATAGTCTATGTCTAGTCTAGTCTATAGTCTAGTCTAGTCTATAGTCTAGTCTATAGTTAGTCTAGTCTATCGTCTAGTCTATAGTCTAGTCTATAGTCTAGTCTATAGTCTAGTCTATTAGTCTAGTCTATAGTCTAGTCTATAGTCTAGTCTTAGTCTAGTCTATAGTCTAGTCTATAGTCTAGTCTATAGTCTAGTCTATAGTCTAGTCTATAGTCTAGTCTATAGGTCTAGTCTATAGTCTAGTCTATAGTCTAGTCTATAGTCTAGTCTATAGTCTAGTCTATTAGTCTAAGTCTAGTCTATAGTTTAGTCTATAGTCTAGTCTATAGTCTAGTCTATAGTCTAGTCTATACTTTATAGTTTATAGTCTACTAGCTATAACCAGTGTGCTTTGCTACCCTAAAAGGAATATGTATAATAAATACCAGATTTATTATATAAAGATGTCAAGCAAATTATTGCAAGTTCGCCAGTTTCTATCTATCGCCAATTTCTATCTATCTATAAAAAAAATTAATAATATAAGAGTTTCCAAGATGCACGAAATTTTTTATTTAATTCATATATGTTGTGCCAAGCCACCCATTGAAAGTCCCGTTATGCTCTAAGTGTTCACATGAATTTCAAAGTTCTCCATGAAAAATTTGAAGATTCTAGCTCTTAAAGTTTCTCACATATACGAATTTTTCTATTTGATTCATGTGGGAGCTTCAAGACCCCCCAGATGAAAGTCCGCTTTTTTTCCCCAAAATGTTCAGATGAATATTTAAGTTCTTCGTGCGAAATTTGATGAATTTAGTTCCATTAGTTTTCCAGATAAACGAATTTTTGTCTTTAATTAATATGAGAGGTGCCGCTCCCCTCATGGGTAGTCCGCCAATTTATTACCCAAAATGTTTAGATGGATGTTAAAGATTTTCGTGCAAAATTTGAAGATTCTAACTGTAATAGTTTCCAAGATAAACGTATTTTTGTATTTAATTTATATGGGAGGCGCCACGCCCCCTAATGATAGTCCGCCTACTTTTTGTCCTAGATAATTATATTAACACTCAAGTTCCTCCGACAAAATTTGAGGACTCTAACTATTATATTATCTAAAATATACGGATTTAATATTTTCTTTATATAGGCGTGGCTCCTCGCCCACTTGGAATTTCAAAATAAAAAGTAGCCTATTACCTATTCCAGATATACAGGAATACGCTGTGAATTTGAATAAAATCGGTTCAGCCGTTTAGTAGTCTATAACGTTCAAACATACAAACATATAAACATACAAACAAACACACATTCATTTTTATATATATAGAAGATAGTCTATTGTCTAGTCTATAGTCTAGTCTATAGTCTAGTCTATAGTCTAGTCTATAGTCTAGTCTATAGTCTTCTAGTTTCTAGTCTAGTCTATATGACGTGATGAATCTGTTCTTCCGCTTTCAAGATCGGAATTATAGATCTCGATCACTAATGTATCCTCAGTTGTATTTTATAGTAATATTTTTAAATGAAAAATAATAAAGCAACAATGATCAATCTACAAAAGCAAATTTTTAAGCGATCATAGGCTTTCAACGGATTGTCGAGAGAAAACGTTAAAAGGAAATTCTAATTCAAGACCGAACTGATTTTCTTGAATTCAAAAATATAAGTAACAATATATATAGGGTATTATTTACATCCTAAAGGGATGTAATCTGCGCTATTAAAAAATATGTATAAAATATGTGTATAAAATTTGATACATTTTTAATATTGATGCAATAGTTTAACTAAGATCCTTAAACTAATGTTAATAGACTAAATAATTATGGGTGCAAATAGTTTTGACTACAGAACAATTATCTGTGCAAATTCTATGAAAGCATTAAAAGCACTTAAAATCTAGATTACCTATCCTTTTGTTGTTGTTAACCTACCAATTGAGGGTGCTGAAGTATATTTGATGGCAGCAGGTGCGGCATAACCATGTGAGATGCCATGCGAATACAAGCCATGTGACAGAGCGGGTGCTGCATAAGAAATGCCATGTGAAATGGCAGGAGCGGCAGCAGCATAAGAATAGCCATGTGAGATGGCGGGAGCAGCAGCCGCATAAGAAATGCCATGTGAAACGGCAGGCGCAGCAGCAGCATAAGAAACACCATGTGAAAGAGCGGGAGCGGCATAAGAAATACCATGAGAAATGGCAGGCGCAGCAGCAGCATAAGAATAACCATGAGATAAGGCAGGAGCGGCAGCAGCATAAGAATAACCATGTGAGAGAGCTGGTGCAGAATGACCAATTAAGGCGGGACCATGACTGAGAACGGCAGGTGCAGCAGCAACTACATGACCTTCAGTTTTATATATTTTTTGATATATTTATGGGGTTAGATTATATACAAATGGTTAATTTCAAATACGATTTCACAATACAAAAATGATCAGGCTTTTTACACCGTTTGTAGATAATGGAAAGGAAGGACTTGTTTAAGTTTTTAGTGGATTAAAGTTTGTTTCAAAAATATGTTTAGGAAATCGGGCAAAATGGGATAGATATATAACAAATATTACTGTGCAATATTTTTATGTACAAAATGGTGCTGAAGTTATAATTATTTTATATAATATTTTGTTTTCATATTGCTAAAGGATTTTATAGGATATTTTATGTTTAAGGGGTTTTTCTTTTAAATCCAAATACTTACCGGGAGCAATAGCAGCATCATTGCTAATGCTGGAGCGTTGTACATGAGATTGTGAGTGTGCGGTTTTAACTGCACTTGAGTATTCCGACTGTGAGGATTGACCATAATGACCCTTAACGGTATGCTCTTGTGATTGACCTACTGAAGCATGATCAATACTGGGGGCGGAAATTGAGTAGGCAGCTGGACCACCAGGTTTAGCATAAGCGCAGGCAAGGAAAGCAGCCAAAACAAATACAATCTGAAAGGAGAAGAATTGAAAAGAATTTGAAATATTAAACAGTTTTAAAACTAGAAATTTAATAAAGTAAAGTATGTATTAAGGAGTCTACTGTTGGAAAAATATGTAGCATATTTTAGGGAGCCATATTAAAATATTTCTTTTAGATATTTAAATAAGAAAATTCCAGCAATTTCCGCTTTAGTTTTTTCTTCAAATTTAAATCTTTTTCTTTTAACAGCTTATTTTTTTCACACATGCAAGCAATTTTTGGCACTTTATCTTTAAAGAAAAACTCATAAATTTTTTATTGCTGCAGACAGGTATAAAATCTCAATTGTTGAACACTTTGACAGCAATAAAATATTGTCTATATTAAACATTAAGAGCCAATGACTCCCACTACTTAAAAAATCCATCATGTAGACATTATGTGAATAATAATCTTCTTTCTTGCCTTAGTTTTCTTTTATACTAGGCATTTAATATCAAAATCTTAAGCCAAGTTAATTCTTTACTGAGTTATAAATCTTAAAATAATTGCAGTCTGTTGTTAGGCGCTATTTTAAATGCTAAAACAATAAAACTTTTACTAGTTGCAAACGAATGGAAAGAACGAACAAAGGCAACTACAACTGCAGCAGACAGTTACAGAACACATCACATCAGTATGGCTATAAAACTGGCCAAGAAAAACTATGGCTGAAAAACATGATATTTGTTGGCATTAAAATGCAGCAAATGAAATGCTTAATTTCCGCTTAGTGTCTAAAGAAACGTGAGAATTCAGCAATACATGGGATTGCAAAGAAGACACACAGCAGCAAAAAAAAAAAAGATTATGGCTACGATTTTTGTTTTTCTGTTGGAGAATATTTTGGCAGTCAGCTAAACTAACAAAAACATTTATAAGTAGAGATTTAGGCGGCCAGAAAAACTGTAAACACGCATACAGCAGCTAAAAATAATTTAGTATAGTTTTAGGGATTTTTTGTTCAGCTTTATTCTGCTAGAGAAAAGAGTTAATTTCGCATTTAAAAAACTACTCCCACAGCCTTAAGTATGCTAAAGTTTTAAAAACTGTTTATCCATTTAATGTTATGAAAAGTAAAGCATACTTTTAGTTAGTCTGCTTAAAAATATATCATGGCTTCTTTTTAGGCGCACATTTTAACAAAATCCTATTATGTTATCTAACTATCCCTTGTGGTTTGTACAGAGGGATCAGAAAAAAGTTTATCTTTTACATTTAATGAGCATAACATATATACATACATAAATTCAAATTTAATATAAACTAATTAAGATAAAAACATTTCTTCTTTTTGAAAATTAAAAACTTACTTGGCTGTCTTAAAGTAAATAAGTTTTTATAAATATAAATTAATTAATTTTCTGCTAAAAGTCATTTTCAATTATTAAAAATCATAATCATCACTATGGTGTTTAAATATTACTATAGTGGGGATGGTATTATGCGTTTGTGCTGATGTTTGTAACACCCATAAATATTGGTCCTACATCCATCTTAAAGTATACCACTAGGCTCAGAATCACTTTCTGAGTAAAAATATGTTATGTTAAATGTTCTTGTATCACTTCAAAAATCGTTAAAACTTAGTTTACGGGCCTCATTTGACCCTATCGCCCATACAAAGTCCCTTTCCCTTGTCAAAATTCACTTTTAAACACTAATATCATGATAATATTCTGCATAAATAACTAATGTAGACGTAAATCCCTCTACCAAAATTTATTTTAAGGATAGGACCATATTAGCCCCCTGCCCCCATATAACCCTTCATTTATAAAATACCTTTTTTTGTCAACAAATTGTTAAAATATTTCTGAATTAAGGTAAAAATGAAATTCAATACTTTATTATAAAAAAAATAATCAATATTTTTAACATAATCACTGGTGTAGGGCATTATATGGTCGGCCATGTCCAACTATGAGTTCTTACTTGTTTATCATTAAATTTGCGTATATATATCATCATGCCTCAATAAGTTGGTAATAAAATTGAAGACAAAAGTTTTAGCAATTTTTTGATAAATTACGTATGTAAAAACAAAATATTAAAATAATCAGAACTTAGAGTCTGCAATACAGACAATGTCTGCCTTATGTTATCATGTCATAAACAAAATTATTGAACGTTTTTGTTTTTCAAGAAATTATTTATTAAAGCAAAAGTTCAAGTTTTCTTTCTTTTATAAGAGAAAGGGAAAACAAAATAACGTAATTATTAAATATTAAGAAAATAATAATGGAAAAAGTCTTGATTAAAGTATACCTAAGTTTTCTAATCATTAAGGTGGTATGTATATCTCTAGTAATACATTAACTATTCTTGCAATCAGGAACATTAAATATGTAATAAAGCTGCAGGAGCGGATGGAATTTTCCATTTTTGCTGATGGATGCGGGACTGGTTTCTGCACATCTTTATGCTTTAAATTGACATATACCCAAACCAGAAAAACCTAGTTATGCGACACCTAAGTCCTATCGACCAATGAGTTTTCCGTCCCTTATGTAAAGGGACGATCGGTGGAAACTGCATTAAACGCAGTTGTCCATTATATATGTAGGTGAATCCTTCGATAGCAAACTACTTATATACACAAGCGGTATGCATTGACATCGAAGGATTCTTCAATAACGTGCACACTGATAATATTATCCAATCCTTAGACCAGTTTAATGTTGACCGGGTGCTCAGCAATTGGATCAAGATGCAAGATTTAAAAATCCCCTCTACTCTACTTGACTGTTCACGCACAGTGAACTACCACGATAATCATATCAAGAAAGTGGTATTTCGCTGGTTAACCACGCTTAATAGTCTCCTAAGGACCCTAGCCCAGAAAGGACTTAGACCTGTCTGCTATGCAGACGATGTCGTAATACTTCTAATATACATAATACATTGGTTTTATAAAAGTGTAATTACAACGATTCTAACTTATGCTTCATTAAACTGGTAGACTTCTTTGGACAAAAAGTACAATATCAAATTACTACAGGGAGTGCCATGGTGCCATGAGTACAACGTCAATTGAGGCTCATTGAAACATATATAAGATATACGGCGACACTGACAAGCCAATGGTTCATAACTTTAGGCGAACTGGCCAAAAGCGATTATAAGACACGTCATCAATGTATACTGGACACATTGGAAGGCTATACACAATCATCGGACGTTCCCGTTCACCATATGCAGAATAAACCGGAAAATTGGAAACACTAATCCCAGATAGAATGTCTTGATCAGGCGGAACATTAGGGTAGGAATCCGTTGCTACACGGATGGCTTTAAATTGGGGGAGAAATTGAGCCTATATTGAAGACCCATTGTTTACCTAATAACAACACTAGCTTTCAGGCAGAAGAAGTCCGAGCAATAACGGAATGTGTAAATTGGATAGAATAAATATGGCGCCTACAGGGCTTAACATATTTACCAACAGCCAGAAGGCAATTAGGGCGATATCAGATGTTAAATCTAAGGACGTATTGGATTGTAAGAAGCTCTAACCGTATACTCTTCTAGATGTAAGGTTTACATCATATTGGCACCAGGCCACTCGGTAGTAGTCGGCAACGAAAGAGCGAATGTAAACGCTTCAAGGTAGTTAACCTGACGGAGGCATAACCATTTGACGCAATGAGGAATGAAGTTATCTTGAAATATTGAAACGGTGGGTAGAACTACAAAGATCCTATGGGGTGAACGAGAGCAAGACGATTAAGTCTGAGGTTAGTATGATGGTACGTATTCTGAGTGGACACACAGGATTACGGGCACAGTTATACAAAATTGGACATGCGGATTCTAACGAATATAGAACATGTAGAGAGGACAGTGAAACTCTGAAGCACTTTCTCTGCCATTGTCAGACATTCGCCGAAATTAGATCCAAATATCTGGGGAGTGATATTATAATGGATATAACATCCCTCACGAACACTGATTGGAAAATTCTCAGGAAATACGTCCAGGAAACTGATAAATATTGAATAAAATTTGTTTGTAAACATTGTTTATAAACATAGTTAAATAAACTTTGTTTATAAATATCATGTAATCAAAATAGTTTTAAATAGTTTCTAAAGATGTTTATAAACATTGCGGCTCAACTTGATCTATTAACCTTGTTTACACTTTTGTTAACCTAGATATACTAGAAACCTTAAGTTTTCGAACCCCACTTATGAAAGCTCAATTTCACAAAAAAATTTTCCATATAAACATGATAATTTCATTTAACTTCTATATATTTTTCTTGATTTTGCTTATATGTCCTTCAAATTAATAAATTGCAGCTGCCACCAAAAAAATCGACACACACAAATAGGACATAAACAGAATATCGTTATAAAAGTAGTAAATTTTTGATGATGCAAAAAAATAAAACAACATGTAGACAGTTAATCGCAACGACACACTTCAACAACGTGTATGGAACTTTTTCAAACTCAAAACATTTTGTGAAAAAATGTTGAAATATTAAATAAAGGGATACAAAATGAAATCAATGAAAATACATTCTACATATGGATGTATTTGTGAAAGTACAAATGACAAAAAATATGGTTTTTATATAGCCAACATGTGTTTAATAGATACAAATTTGTTAACAGTTTGTGAAAATGTGATTATTTCCAGTCATTTGAGACAAAAAAGGGTAAACATATAAAAATGAGCCTAAAAGTAGGCTATCAATAGGGGAAATTGAACTGGCTAACCCAGCAGTTTTCCAAGTAGATTAATATATACACAAATGTCTAACTGCTCGATTGACTCAAATCCTGTCTCGGTTAATATAGTGTGTAGTCAAAAGACACTTTTCTATCTCCAGGTAATCTAGTGTGTAGACAATTGTACTGTACAAATGAAGTTATTTGACTTTAATCTATTGCAGTTGTTGTTGTTTTTAGGTAAAATCACTAGTTCAGGGACTGTAACCCTGAACAGCTGGGTTATTTTAGTACCAATAGAGTTGACCATATGTCAGTACCTTGTAGTTTGTTTTTTTTTTTTTTCCAATATAAGATAATGATGGTAATTGAGAAAAATTATTTAACATTATCACCTCATGTTGGAAAATTTTGAAATAATTTACGAGATAAACAACAGCTAACCCCCATTATGTTTTTTCAAAGTAAAATTTTGTTCTAAAATCTATAACGATATTCATTAGTCGCTATCTCTAGTTCTCATGAAAAATAGATTGATTTTCAGCGAACAATTCCGCATCCGCAATTTTAAAGCATTTTGAAAATTTTCTATCTTAAAACAAGTATGAATGTATTGTAGGACATGGCCAACCTTATGATACCCTACACCAGTGTAGTATGTTAAAAATGTGGATTAATTTTTAATTAATAAAGCATTTAGTTTGTTTTCTACCTTAATTCCAGAATAATTTTACTTTTTGTTGACAAAAAAAGAAGAGATTTTCTACAAGAGGACTAATATGGGGGTAAGGGTAAATATGGGCCTATCCTAAAAAAATTTCGGTAGAGTGATTTACGTCTACACCAAAGTAATTTTTGAAGAATTTTATCGTGTTATTAGTGTTTATAAGTGAATTTTGACATTCATGTCTTATTCTGAAGAGGACTAATATGGGGGTAAGGGTAAATATGGGCCTATCCTAAAAAATTTCGGTAGAGTAATCTACGTCTACATTAAAGTTATTTATGCAGAATTTTATCGTGTTATTAGTTTATAAGTGAATTTTGACATTCATGTCTTATTCTGAAGGGGAGTTTGTATGGGCGCTAGGATCAAATGATGCCCGATCATTACGAAAATCGGCAGTGTCATTTAGACATTTATAAAACTAAGTTTTGCCGATTTGACATCCTAGAACGTTTAACATAATTATGAGCTCAAAAGCCCTATTGGGGGTACGGTTATATGGGGGCTAGGCGAAATAATGGACCGATTTAAACCATTTTCAATAGGCTTCGTCCTTGACTATGTACAGTATGTGCCAAATTTCATCGAATTATTTCGAAAATTTCGACCAGTAACGTTCGCACAAGGTTTACATCGACACACAGATGGACGGACAGACAGATGGACGGACTCATTATGTGATTCTGAGCCTATTGTTATACTTTAAGATACTTTAAGTCCTTGGCTATATACAGTATGTGTCAAATTTCATCGAATTATCTCGAAAATTTCGACCTGTAACATCGCACAAGGTTTACATGGACACACAGATGGACGGACAGACAGACAGACGGACGTAGCTTAATCGACTCAGAAAGTGAGTCTGAGCCAATTGGTATACTTTAAGATGAGTGTAGGACCAATGTTTTTGGGTGGTACAAACATCAGCACAAACGCATAATACAATTCCCACTATAGTGGTGTAGGGTATAAAAGGAAACATTTATGAAACATTTTAGAAACAATTCTTTACCAACTAGCAAAAACTATTTTTGTTCTTCTGAAAACTTATGTTATTTAAGATAGAAACTATTGAATATAGTCACTCGATATGTTTTCATTAAATTTTGATAACTTTTTTAAGTTTACTATACTTTTACTAACTAAAACTAACTCCATAGACAAAAAGAAAACTTCAAATATAACTAAAGTTAAGTCCCTATGTGAAAAAAATTCCATTGAAAAAACTAATTTCCACAAACACTTAAATGTAGATGACCTGCAATTGACATAAAAGGTGATGAAAAAAGAACAAGTGTTGAGAAATGTGTCAGGCAATAGCAGTACCAGCATTATTTCTAATAGCTACCATTATGTTAAAACCATATTTTTTTCCTAAACAAACACTAGTTGATATCCTTAGTGTTTTCTTTTTATTCTATCCTTAGTCCTTTTGAAGTGTATTATAGTTTGAATGAATGTGTTATAGACACACAATCTAAACTGCCACTTGTTTTAAGTGCATTTTATTGAAATTGAAATAAAACTAATGTTAGCAATAGTAGTGTCAAAGTAGTTTAAACAAAAAGTGCAGAAAAAATAAAATATTTTTATAATGTAAATACTATTTGAAAATTAAAAGTTTAAACGTTTAATAGTTAAAAATTGGTTTTATAACATTTAAACGGAAGAAAATTGTTTTACAGAACTAAAAAAAATAAGAATTTCTTGAAATCGTCGAAAGGACCTTCTGCCCTCAGTCTTGTACTAACCATATGAGTATATTATTGTTAGAAGGTGTCAGAATTCCTTCCAGCAGCGATTGATGCCGAGCCAATCGGCTCAGAATCAATTTCTAAGTCATTTTAACTATGTCCGTCTTTCCGTCTATCCGTCATTCCTTGTAAACCTTGATCTTCGATTGTCCTAGGGACAAAGGCTATTGAAAATAGTTAAGATAATGGTTTACATTCTATTTAAAATATTTTTACACCCTACACCGCTATAGTGGGTGTATAGTGAGTCAATTTAACTATATCTGTCCGTCCGTTCGTCTGTCTGTCTGTCTGTCTGTCTGTCCGTCTGTCTGTGCAAGTAAACCTTGTGTGCACGCTACAGGTCGCAATTATCAAGATTGATGAAATTTAGCACTTACTAACTCTAGCACATACTAAAACTAAAAATCACTGGTTTAGGGTATCTTATTGTTGGCCATGTCCCACTATACATACTTATTTGTGTTGTTTTAAACTTTGTGTTATAATAAATGTCACTCTTGTAACTAACCTTTTCACAACTTTACTTTTCAAGGAACTTTTTAAATAACATTTAAATAGTTTATTAAAAGCTTAATTATATTTAATATGAATTATCCGCATTAACGATACTTAACAATTTAACCACTAAAAAAGCATTAAACTTTTTTTATTAAATTATTTTAAAGCGGACAAAAAACCGACTGAGATAAAAGAAAAAAATATGTTTTGTGAATTATAAACTCTGTTATGAGGTGGCCAGACTATTCAAAAATTAACTTACATTTCTTAAAAACATCCTTCAAATAAAATATTGAATTTAAATTCAAACTTTTCCCCCAAATTTTTCCTTAATAGTGTTTCGCACGAATTGTGTTATCGATTTTTTTTTTCTCACACCATCTGGTCACTCTATGTTTTTGATTTTTAAATTGCAACATTCAATAGAATTAAATTAAATTGTTAACCTTTACAGAAAATAATAAAACCCAAACAACTTGGTTAGATTAATTCACATTTTTTTTCTTCATTGTTTAATAAATTTTAAATGCATGATGTCGTTTGGTTTGTTATTTTATTCGTATGGTAAAACATGAAATACCAAAACAATTAAAACATTGACTATTTATACCCTACACCATTTCAGTGGGGAGGGTATATTGGGTTTGTGCGGATGTTTGTAATGCACAATAATATTGGTGTTATATTCACCTTAAAGTATACCAATCGGCTTAGAATCATTTTCTGAGTCGATTTAGCTATGTCCGTACGTCTGTCAGTCGGTCCGTCCGTCTGTCTGTCTGTCTGTCTGTCTGTCTGTCTGTCTGTCTGTCTGTCCGTCCATGTAAACCTTGTTATCAAACTACAGGTCGCATTTTTCAAAGAAATTTGTAATTCAAAGAAATTTGGCACCTGATCTTCTATTGTCTCAGTGAAGCCTATTGAAAATGGTTATGATCGGTCCATTATTTCACCTAGCCCCCATACAATGAACCCGCAGTAGGGCTTCATAATTGTGTTCAATATACTCGTATCTCGATAAAACCAAGTTCTATACTAGCCTTCATGACCCTGATGAATTTTTTGATGATAGGGCCTCATTTGGCCCTAGCCCCTATACAAAGTCCCCTTCGAAATATGACTTAAATGTACACAATTTTATTAAACCAAAAATGACTAAAGTATATCCGAGACAAGGTACAATTCAACTTAAATGCTTTATTATGTCACATTTGTTTATAACTGGTGTAGGGTATTATATGGTCGGTCTCGCCCGACTATAACTTCTTAATTGTTTTTTTTTTTTTTTCTACTTAATGGCAACAAAATAAAACATGTTGTGTGTAAATATTTTATTATGTATGGTTTAGTTTTTTTTAACAAAAAAAAAAGTTAAATAATTTATTATAAATAAAAACTGTGTTTATGGTTTATTGTATTCAATAGCTGCCACACTGCGTATTAGTATTGCAACATTGAATTGCAATTCCATTATTATTTACAGCGCACAATGTCAATCAAGATTACTTTGCTGCAAATGCATTTATAGAGGAACAAAAAAAGTTTTAACCTTATTTGCTTAATGTTAATCGAAAATTCAAAAGCAGCAGCAACAGCTAAAACATTCATAGAAAATGAATAGCTTTTATGCTTAGGTTTTCTTTCCTGTAAGTAGTAAGTAGTGTACAGTAGGGTGTGGTACTATGGGACAAAGTTTTAAGATATCACTAAGGAATTTGCATGATTTCATTTTAATAGCATATTAAGGTACATTTCGAATTCTTTAAAGCATATTTTACCTATTTAGCGTAACTCAGCAAAAACTCGGTAATGACTTATACTTACATAACCACTTACTTTTAAGTACTCTTATAATGACTTATATAATCAGATAAGTAAGTACTTTATTTTGAAACTAGTTTTTCTGTGTGAAAACCCTTGTTTGACCTACAGTAAAATAACTAAGCAGTGCTGTTGTCAGTACGACTGCCTACTGAAGTGATTATTTATTAAAAATTAGGTTTCGGCTATGCGCAGGTTAATAATTTTTTTTATATTCAAATTAAATCCCTTTTTTGGAAAATTGACTAAAATTGACACAGTTCTTCTGCTGGTTAGTTACTGTAATAAATACAATTTAGAATAAGGGTCACTCAAAATGTAACAATTTTCCATTATGCCACGAAATATTAAAATGAAATCTAAATAGGGTTATACCCTACATTATAGTGGTAAGGCTATATAAGTTTGTCATTGTGTTTGTAATTTATACAGTAACTAAATACACCCAGTGTGCTTTGCTACCCTTAAGTCAATATACGTAAATAAAAACCCCACTTTACGAATTTTGAAGACTGTAGCTCTAACAGTTTCCCAAATATACGAATTTTTATATTTAATTCATATGGGAGGTGGCAAAGCCCTATTTAAAGTCCGCCTAATTATTACACAAATGTTCAAATGAGTGTCAGAGTTTTTCATGCAGAACTTAAGATTATAGTTCTAATAGTTTCCCAGTTATAAGAATTTGTGTACTTAATTCATATGTGAGGTGTCAGGACCTCTTGTCTTCTTCGTACAATATTTAAAGATTCTAGCTTCAATATTTTCCTTGATAAACGAATTATTAAATTTATTTTATGTGGGAGGTACCACGCAAATCTAGTGCACCAAATTATTACCCAAATGTACACATGGATGTCACAGTAGTTAATGCGAAATTTTTAAATTAAAAAATTTAGCTCTAATAGTTTCTCAGATATACGAATTTTTGTATTCAATCCGTAAGGGAGTTGACAAGACCCCTTTATGAAAGTCCGCCCTTTTTTTCTCCTAAATATACTCATGGATTCTAAAGGTCTTTGTGCAAAATTTTAAGATTTTATCTACAATAGTTTCCCAGATAAACGAATTTTAGTATTTAATTCATATGGAAGGTGCCACGCCCCCTATTTCTAGTTCGTCCATGTTTTGTCCTAAATATTAATGTTGATACTAAAGTGGCTCCGAGAAAAATGTGGACTTTAGCTGTTATATTTTCTTAGCTATACTAATTTAGGATTTTCTTAATATGGGAGATGCCACGTCCACTATAGCTAAGCTCCGCATTTTATCCTCATGTATTCATATGGTTATCAAAGTTGTCCATACAAAATCTGAGGAATGTAGCTCTTGCAGCTTCTGAGTTATGCTTATTTTGCATGTGGGCGTGGCACGTCGTTCACTTAAAATTTTGACGTAAAAAGTAGCCTATAGTTCCTTTCAGATATGCAGGAAGAGATTGTGAATATTTCACAAAAATTGGCCCAGCCGTTTACCTGTCCAAACAAACACACATTCATTTTTATATATGTATATAGAAGATATTGTTCATATTTATGGGATATCAAGGGATTATATTCTAAAATCTCTATCTTAAATGACGCCAGTTTTCAGGAGAGCAAAAAAACTATTTATTTCGCTAGTTCATAAAGATTTCTTTATTTGTTCTTCTATAATATCTTATTGTTTCTAAAATTTTTTTCTGAAAAGTTTCAAATGAAAGGTTTCTAAAATTCGTGGTATACGAATGTAACACTTAAACTTCTTTAATCTTACTTCAAAATCACATTTTTCCCTCATAATCCCCTGTGCAGCATAAATACTTATTGACCTCTAAACAAAAAGACAAACTGCGACTTAAGAAAGAAAAATAAAAGTAAAAAGTAATAAAAGAAAAATAAAACGAAATATAACTACATACTTTCAACAGTAAAGAAAACTGTTCCAAATTTTAACTTATAAAAAAACTAACTTCTTGTACCCGGCTTTGACCGGGTATTAAAATTATTTCATATATTTTTGTGATTTTAAGAAGAAAAGTCATGCCTGTCTGAAATATAAAACAAGCTAGAAATATTTTAACAATTTTGTGACAAAAAAGGGAGGGGTTATATGGGGACAGGGGGTTAATATGGTCCCATCCTTATAAATTTTGATAGAGAGAGATTTACGTCTACATCAGTTATTTAGGTAGAATATCATCGTGATATTAGTGTTTATAAGTGAATTTTGACCATCAAGTCAGTTTCTGAAGGGGACTTTGTATGGGTGATGGGGTCAAATGAGGCCCGATCATTACGAAAATCAGCAGTATCATTAAGACTTATATAAAACTAAGTTTTGCCGATTTTTGAAGTGATACATTTAACATATTTATGAGCTCGGGGAGTACGGTTGTATGGGGGCTATACAAAATAACGGACCGATTTTAACTATTTTCAATAGCCTTCGTTCTTTGGTCTAAAGAAGAGTATGTGTTACATTTCATCAAATCATCTTGAAAATTGTGACCTATAGAGTGCGCACAAGGTTTACATGGTCACACAGACGGACGGACAGATAGTCAGTCAGGAGAAATAGTAGACAGTTTTGATCCATTTTAAATAGGCTTCATTCTTCGTCCCAAATTTCATCGAATTATCTCGAAAATTTTCACCTGTAACGTTCGCACAAGGTTTTCATGGACACACAGACAGACAGGCAGATAGACAGACAGTCAGACAGACGGACGGACATAGCTAAATCGACTCAGAAAGTGATACTTTAAGGTGGGTGTAGGACCAATATTTTTGAGTGTTACAAACATCAGCACGAACGCATAACAACCACCCCCCACTATAATGGTATAGAGTATAATTAATAATTCAGAGTCCTGGTGAATGAAAATCCGTAGAAAACTTTGGTACTATTTCCTTCTTCAACGGGTACTTTTTGGGTTTTCTGCAATATTGAACCTAAAAACATGTAATCAAACTTATAGGATGAAAAACTGAAAGAGTGAATATTTCAGTACTTTTTGTTCTTCAACTGGTACTTTTTGAATCTTTTATAAAATCGAACCCTAAATATTTATAAAAGTGCAGTTTCTGGTACTTTTTCATCATACAAGTGGTACTTTTTGATTTTCGGAATTATTGATATAAGATTCTGCTATTAAATTCAGTTCTATTAAACCATTCTGATTGAATGAAAATCTATAAAAGAAAACTTTCTGGTACGTTTACGTTTCCCAACTGGTAGTTTTTGATTTTTCCCCTTTTTGTCCCTTAATGCTCTTGTAATGAATGAACGAACAAACAGACTTACAAATAGATTGTTAAAATTCACGTTTAAATTTATATACATATTTCTTAAAATTCTTGTTTTCCTGCTGTCTGTAGCAACTTCTTTGATATTGACGACAAAAATGGTAGAATAAGAAAAAAAAAGGAAAAACTTTTTAAAAAGGGAAAAGTAGCACATCTTGTAATGCTATTTACTACATTTATTTTCAGCATGATTTTGTTTTACCAATCCCTTCTTCCCTTATATAAAATGCAGCACAATGCAGTATTTGAAGCAGCTGGTGTCGCTGCTGATGAAGAAACAACAGGACTCAAACAGGTCCTTTGCAACTGAAGCAAAGGACGACGAATGTGTTGTAAAACATTGTATGAAAAAAAAACTAAGAAAATAAACAAAAAAAGTAAGTAACTATATGAACTTTTTCCTTGTTTTAACTTGTTGTTTAAAATGTTCTTGAGTTTATGTTTGCAAAACACTCTACTGACAAAGTGTTTGATGTTTTAAAAGGCCGGTAACGTTGTTTAAACAATGATAAATGAGCTGTAAAGTTAGTTTTTTTTTTTAATTACAGTTAAAAATTTTCTATATCCTGGATTTTGAACTTAAGTTTATATAGCACATGAAATAATCATAATATTTATCTTTAGCTCTTTAACAAAAATAGCTGCTTCCTGAGTCCAGTTTAACTTTTTAGACAGTTTGTTGTTGTTGTTGTTGTACTATTTCCCAAGTTTTTCTTTTAGTAATGCTCAGCATGTTAAATAACTTTTTAGTTAGTTTTTTTCTTCTTATTTTGCTCTAATACCTGCTGTTTGCTGAGAAAACAAACTCTATTTTTCCCTTTTCCCCTCGAACTCGACCCAAATGTTAAAGTAATCAGACAAAGTTAAATGGTAAGGGGTGCTAGCTGACTAACGCAAAAAAAAATTAAGTAAAAAACTAAATCTCAAAAACATTTATAATATAAATGATGGAATGTTTGAAGTAAATGTAAAATTAATTAAAATTAATGTTGATTTCAAGCTGATTTGCATTAATAGGAATTCAATGCACTTTTTGCTTTATGTGTTGGGAAGCAAATGTTCCTTTCTTATACCCTAGATAGTGGGGAGGGTATTATGCGTTTGTGCTGATGTTTGTAACACCCAAAAATATTGGTCTTAACCCTACAATCGGCTCAAAATCACTTTCTGAGTCGATTTAAGTTGTCTATCTGTCAGTCTGTCTATCCGTCTGTCTGTCTGTCTGCCTGTCTGTCCGTCTGTCTATCTGTCTGTATATCTGTCCGTCTGTGTGTCCATGTAAACATTGCACACGCTACTGGTTGAAATTTTCATGATAATTTAATGAAATTTGTCACATACTCTTTAAGGACGAAGGTTAAAATCCATCTATACAACCGTACACCCCGAATAGGGCTATTGAGCTCATAATTATGTTAAATGTTTTAGAATGTCGCCAAAAATCGTTAAAACTTTTATAAAAGTCTAAATGACACTGCCGATTTTCGTAATGATCGTAGATCCACTAAGGAATGATTTCTATAAATTTGTACATTTAGGGGTAAAAAAGGGGGAAACGGGTAAAACAAGTTTTCTTAATTATCTTACACAGTATTACTGATACAAGAAACTTTTTAAACACATCCGTAACTACTCCTAAAATGAGCAGATGGGTGTCTAGTACTTTTTTGAAATTTGTACTTTTAAAGGGTGAAAATGTGTAACATAGGTGATTTTGGTACCTTTTTTTTGGCCCTTTATAACATTTTAACTAATAATCATAATAAAACTTTTGTAAATATTTTAGATACATCTTTGAAAATTATGAGATACCTGTTTCGTACTTTTTTTAAAATTCAGTACTTTTTGGGTGTAAAAGGGAGAAAACTGTATTTTTGGTACTTTTTTTTAGCACATTAAGAAAAGTTTTTCGACTTACATACTAATTCTGTAATATTTATTGAAACAAAATATTTCCTATTTCACTGGGGAAAAAAAGTACCAAAAAGGGGTAAAACGGGAAACTTATTCAAACTAATTGAGTCAATTTTTATAAAAATTGAAAAAATTAGTTAATTAGCTATTAGTATATTATTTTGGAATTCTGGTACTATAGGACCAAATTCGGGTAAATTATTTGGTACAATTTTTCTGAAACAAATGAATGCAGATTTGAATCGTTTGAGCTTTATTTGTGCTATAAAGGTTTAAACACAGAATATATTAACTCCTAATTTTCAAAAAAGTGTATTCCTAGGCGATAAGGCGGAAAATTGTACTACCTTTTTATTATGTAGTACTTTTGGTAAAATTTATTACACTTTTGGTACTTTTTCTTTCTTAAAATTATACTCTTTGTATGTTGTATAATATGAAGCCAAAACACATGATTATTAAACATAGACAATCCTTATTGAATAAGATTCTTTAGGATATAACTTTTTAGTACTTTTTATCTATCAAATGGTACCTTTTGAATTTTCAAAAATATTCAACCTACAAACATAAATTTGAACAGGCATGGTCCTGTCAGAATAATAATCTGTAAGTGGGGACTTTTTGGTATTTTTCCATTCTTCAAATTCAAAAACATTTGATTGAATGATAATCTCTAAGTGCTATTTTATAGTACTATTTGCTTACCAAATGCGAATTTGTTCACGAGATAAATTTCAATAAAACTAAACGTAAAAAACATTAAAAAAGCTTTTAATCAATTAAAATTTTCTATAAAAGTAATCAAAATTTTGTATGCATGTAATTTTGGTTAGGGTAGCGAAGCACCCAGGGTATTCTAGTATTTTTATATTAAAACCAATATAATAAAAATTTTTATGCATTTTATTAAAACTTGGTTAAATAAAATCCCTTATTTTATTTAAACTTTTTAAATAAAAATTTTGAATTTTTTTAACATTTTAATTTATGTAGTTAAAGGACTAAAAAGGAAAATGAAAAAAGCAATAAATATTGAAAAGGAAAACTATATAGTTTTCTTCTTATGCACAGCATTCAACGCAACAATTCAATTATATCGATGAAAACTTTAAATTAAAAAACCTGAAGAAAGTAAAATGAAATCGGAAAAAAGCTGAAAAAGAAATCCTTTTAGCATTTTATAATTGTTTTTGGTTAAGGAAACACAAACACACACATTTATAAAAATCCTTTCAACACACATAACACAAAACATTTTTCAACTTTACAATGTCCTTTTTTCAATAGTATTGTTCTGAGATTTGGTTCATTTGAAAATACTGTTGTTCTTTAGTTTTTTCTTTTAAATTTATCCTTTGGATTTTGAAAACACTTCTTCTTTACGCACCTTGAAAGCCATTTTTATTTTATTGTTGTTTTTTTTACTTAATGTTTTCTTAGTTAAAAAAAGAAATAAAAACTTAAAGTTTTTTAATTTTTCTAAAATTGGCACCGTTTTATTTGGAGTACGTTAAATAAACTGTTTTAATTTGAAATTCTGGCACTTTATTTATACTTTTGGGTTTGTATTGGCTGGCATAGACACACCAGCAGCATAATTTGCTGCTGCCACATGTAGTAGCAACATTTACACTCACACTTACACACCTAAACGTTTATATTAACTGCCGCATAGATTTTTGCTATAAAAATCTTAAAGAAAACTAGTTTTTTGTTTAGATGCTTTAACATGATTTAGTTTTTCCAGCTTAAAAAAAAGTTAAATAAAATAAAATGGTTTAAAACTGAAAACTGTTTTAAATTTTTGAAAACTCTCTTTATCTCTTATACCAAAATGTGTGTCTTTATGGCTCTATTGTGAATGATTTTGTGTAAGTGATTTTTTACTCTTATTTTAAATCTGGTTTTTAAATTTTTATAATTTTTTAGTTCATTTCATCTCTTTAAACTAAATTTTTATTAAATATATTTTTTTTGAAATATTGTTTGCAGTACTTTTGCCTCAATTAATAATTTCTGCTTGTCGTTTTACTTAAATTGGGTGTAAAAATTAACCGCAGATTTATAACTCGTATTTCATAATTTATCCATAATTAAGAGATTTTATTTAAAAGTTTTTCTTTTTTATTAATTCAATGCATGATTGGTGCTTGTTTGACGTTGCAATTAAACTCAGTTTCATATTAATTTTCTTTTTTTTTTAATTGTTGCACTAATTTAATTGCTTGACACCATTGAAGTTGTTCTTCTATGCTTCACTTATTAATTGTAATTATTAAATGGTATAACCAATTATTAAGGGTTCAAAAGTACTTTATTATTTAAATAACTAATTTACCTTGGGTGCTTCGCTACCCTTATCGAAGTTAAATTAAACCAAAATTTAGATTGAAAATTATCAAAGGGTTAACATGTAAACCAGGCATGGATAATTGATACTTTGATATAGTAGTACTAACTTCTAACAAAAGGAGTACTTTTTAGGTTTCAAAGAACTAAACTAATTTTCCGCTGGAATGTAGACTGTACCTTAACTATAGTCTAGACTAGAGTATAGACTAGACTACTGACTAGAGTATAGACTAGACTATAGACTAGACTAATAGACTAGACTAGACTAGACTAGACTAGACTATAGACTAGACTATAGACTAGACTATAGACTAGACTATAGACTAGACTATAGACTAGACTATAGACTAGACTATAGACTAGACTATAGACTAGACTATAGACTAGACTATAGACTAGACTATAGACTAGACTATAGACTAGACTATAGACTAGACTATAGACTAGACTATAGACTAGACTATAGACTAGACTATAGACTAGACTATAGACTAGACTATAGACTAGACTATAGACTAGACTATAGACTAGACTATAGACTAGACTATAGACTAGACTATAGACTAGACTATAGACTAGACTATAGACTAGACTATAGACTAGACTATAGACTAGACTATAGACTAGACTATAGACTAGACTATAGACTAGACTATAGACTAGACTATAGACTAGACTATAGACTAGACTATAGACTAGACTATAGACTAGACTATAGACTAGACTATAGACTAGACTATAGACTAGACTATAGACTAGACTATAGACTAGACTATAGACTAGACTATAGACTAGACTATAGACTAGACTATAGACTAGACTATAGACTAGACTATAGACTAGACTATAGACTAGACTATAGACTAGACTATAGACTAGACTATAGACTAGACTATAGACTAGACTATAGACTAGACTATAGACTAGACTATAGACTAGACTATAGACTAGACTATAGACTAGACTATAGACTAGACTATAGACTAGACTATAGACTAGACTATAGACTAGTTTGTTGTGTTTCCCATTTATTCCCACAGTGTTTTAGTAGCTCCTAGAGATATGTCGATCCTCGTACTTACTTAACTTCTTACATCTAAGTTCCTACCAAATTCCTTGCTTGTAAGCGAGCTTGGTAAGTACTTGCTTCCAATGTCTTATAATGACTTAAAATACTATTGTGTAAATAAATTTTACCATTTTAAGCGGTTACTTTTCAATTTAAGTTTTTGCTGGGTATTTATGATATATCTTAGAACCTATTGTGTAAGTACTTACCTATTTTATCCTAAAATATTTTTAGTGCTGACAATAAGTCATGTCAGTTAGCGTTACTTTGGTACTGTTTTATTGTAACTATTGAAATGGGACCAAATAATCTATGACAGTTTCGATAACCATTTTACTTCTAACTAAGTTAGGAGATCCATTGCCTATATATATTATAGACTCGTGCCACAAATTATTAGACAAATGATCTGTTTATTACATGCCATAACTTTATATTATTTTTTTTTTATTAATAAAAAAATAAAATTAATTTAATAATCTAATAATTTTATTATTTTGTAATAAATTTATTAGATTATTTCGACAAAAATTTTTTTAGGATACATAAAATTTACTCATTAGCGTGTATTTACTTAAAATTCATTTAAAATTTATTTACATAATTATTTTACATAAGTAAGTACTACTACTTCTGTTTGCAGCTTAACTGTGTTTTTGGCAAGTTGGCAACAAATTTATAAAAATGTTCTTGATTTAGTTTCCTTTTTTTTTGACTCACTTATTTGCAGTAATGGCAAAATTTTATAAATTTCATAAAACTGATTATGATAATTTTTAAATAAATACGATTTGCGTGTGTCAAAGTCTAGCTATTTTGGGGTGTGGTAACATCGAAACATTGTGGGAATTTTGAAATTAGTTTTTTTTGTGCAAATAATTTTGTAATTTTAATAAATATTTTTATTATTATTTGAATTTAATAAAAAAAATTAAATAAATAGTTGGTTTCTACACTTTATAATATATTTTATGTGTCTAACACCCATATAGACAATGTTCTATACTAAAGACATTTAAAATCGATTTATTTAAAATTTATTAACTTTAATTACAACCCTCTGTTTTCGTTTTAGTTGAAAATAAAAAATCATGTACGAAAACGACCCACCTCAAATTTTCAAAAAGTTAATAAATTTGTTACAAAAATAATTCATTTATGAAAAAATTGTTTAGTTTATTAGTGGCACAAAATATGCCTATAGTTAATAACAACAGTTACTGGAAAAAGTGTGCGTACAAAGTAAACATTAATAGCAGGCTTTAAACAGTAAAGCCTATCCGTAGTTCTTTTTAAGAACCGACTTTCAGAATTCTAGGATTCTATAGTAGAACGGAGGTCAAGGGTTCGATTCCCATTGGAGACATTGATAAAAGAACCACAAATGGGTCCGAAGGATTCCTATGTTATAATCCTCTTCATTCTAACTAACTAGACTAAACTAACTAACTAACTAACCTAAACTACTAACTAACTAAATAACTAACTAACTAACTAATAACTAACTAACTAACTAACTAACTAACTAAACTACTAACTACTAACTACTAACTACTAAACTAACTAACTAACTTAACTAACTAACTAACTAAGAACTAACTAACTCTAACTAACTAACTAACTAACTAACTAACTAACTAACTAACTAACTAACTAACTAACTAACTAACTAACTAACTAACTAACTAACTAACTAACTAACTAACTAACTAACTAACTAACTAACTAACTAACTAACTAACTAACTATTAGCGGTCACTGTCTCTCAATAACCTCTTTGTGTAGCAGCTCGCTGTTGCAATCAACAGCTAAAAACCGACACCTTTACAAGATCCATTGTCGGTTTTGAACGTCAGTTCATTGGCGGACTGTCACACTTACTCATACGCATGTTTGATTAGGCCTACAATAACGATTTTCGCAATTTATGTATATTTAAGTTTTTTTTTTTCTTCAAAATTATACAAAAATAACACATATACCATGTAAACAAGTCTAGAAAAATAAAAATAATTTCAAAAGAATTCAAAAATGGTTTTTAGTTGTTGTTGTTGGTGGTGTTTCTGCTGTAGACATATAAAACTAAATTGTTGATTGATTTAAAACTATTAAATTTATGTTGCTATACAACAAGAAAATGTTGTAATAAATACATAAAGATAAATTTCATTATAAATGCACAAAAAAAGTTGACTATGGAACATTTCAACTTTCAGAATTGTGAAAGCAAACAATATTTTGTACAAAAAAAAATTAACAATGAAATGGTATGAAACAATAAATAAATAATTATTGGTAGTAAAAGTAAACAATTATATAAATTTTTCTTTAGTTTAAATTATTTTTTTAACAGTGATATTTTGTTCAATTCCTTTACCTAAAAGTTTTTCCAGAGTCATAAAGTGTTGTAGAGAGCAATATTTAAATAATATTAATCATACGCCACCTGGAAGATCTTTTATAAACATTATTTTTATTTAAATAAAAGTTATTTTAGGTAATTTTATTAAAAATAGACTTTGGTACCAAGCAAAAACTTTAAGTCCTTATTTTAACACAGCGATCTAAAACGATCGCTAGCCAATAAAGAGTTAAGTAAGTTGTTTTAATTTGTTTTTCGTTTCTGTAAAAAACAACATAAGTACTTACATATACATTTATTTGAAAGTCATTACTAGACTAGTTCTTGTTGTAACTTGTTGGGTAAATAAACGTCATTACGATAATTTTGCTGGGTAGTCTCTCTGTCAATAATGGAAAGACAAAAAATATCGTGAACCCCTTATTTCAGAGTTTAACTTGAGCAATGAATATTTAAAATGCAGCAAACGTATTGAAACATTTACTTTGTTTATCTTAATGTATCCCTTTTGTTGTTAGAAACACAATGACCATGTAATGTCACCCTTATTTATTTTTATTCCACCAATTATTTCAGTACATGTATTACCCTTGTCTACATAAAATCTTCTTTGAAATGATAAGTACCTATGTACATACTACATGCATTTGTAAAATCTATAAGGAATATTTCAAGTACTTTTAATACTTTTCGAGAGGCGTCTACTTAAAGGGACTGTGATCAATCACACATAGATTTATACTCATAGTACAACACATTTGTAAGATTTAATTCAAATTATACATTAACCTTTAGTCTATAGTCTAGTCTATAGTCTAGTCTATAGTCTAGTCTATAGTCTAGTCTATAGTCTAGTCTATAGTCTAGTCTATAGTCTAGTCTATAGTCTAGTCTATAGTCTAGTCTATAGTCTAGTCTATAGTCTAGTCTATAGTCTAGTCTATAGTCTAGTCTATAGTCTAGTCTATAGTCTAGTCTATAGTCTAGTCTATAGTCTAGTATATCTAGTCTATAGTCTAGTCTATAGTCTAGTCTATAGTTAGTCTATAGTCTAGTCTATAGTCTAGTCTATAGTCTAGTCTATAGTCTAGTCTATAGTCTAGTATATAGTCTAGTCTATAGTCTAGTCTATAGTCTAGTCTATAGTCTAGTCTATAGTCTAGTCTATAGTCTAGTCTATAGTCTAGTCTATAGTCTAGTCTATAGTCTAGTCTATAGTCTAGTCTATAGTCTAGTCTATAGTCTAGTCTATAGTCTAGTCTATAGTCTAGTCTATAGTCTAGTCTATAGTCTAGTCTATAGTCTAGTCTATAGTCTAGTCTATAGTCTAGTCTATAGTCTAGTATAGTTAGTCTATAGTCTAGTCTATAGTCTAGTCTATAGTCTAGTCTATAGTCTAGTCTATAGTCTAGTCTATAGTCTAGTCTATAGTCTAGTCTATAGTCTAGTCTATAGTCTAGTCTATAGTCTAGTCTATAGTCTAGTCTATAGTCTAGTCTATAGTCTAGTCTATAGTCTAGTCTATAGTCTAGTCTATAGTCTAGTCTATAGTCTAGTCTCTAGTCTAGTCTATAGTCTAGTCTATAGTCTAGTCTATAGTCTAGTCTATAGTCTAGTCTATAGTCTAGTCTATAGTCTAGTCTATAGTCTAGTCTATAGTCTAGTCTATAGTCTAGTCTATAGTCTAGTCTATAGTCTAGTCTATAGTCTAGTCTATAGTCTAGTCTATAGTCTAGTCTATAGTCTAGTCTATAGTCTAGTCTATAGTCTAGTCTATAGTCTAGTCTATAGTCTAGTCTATAGTTAGTCTATAGTCTAGTCTATAGTCTAGGTCTATAGTCTAGTCTATAGTTCTTAGTCTATAGTCTAGTCTATAGTCTAGTCTATTAGTCTAGTCTATAGTCTAGTCTATAGTCTAGTCTATAGTCTAGTCTATAGTCTAGTCTATAGTCTAGTCTATAGTCTAGTCTATAGTCTAGTCTATAGTCTAGTCTATAGTCTAGTCTATAGTCTAGTCTATAGTCTAGTCTATAGTCTAGTCTATAGTCTAGTCTATAGTCTAGTCTATAGTCTAGTCTATAGTCTAGTCTATAGTCTAGTCTATAGTCTAGTCTATAGTCTAGTCTATAGTCTAGTCTATAGTCTAGTCTATAGTCTAGTCTTATAGTCTAGTCTATAGTCTAGTCTATAGTCTAGTCTATAGTCTAGTCTATAGTCTAGTCTATAGTCTAGTCTATAGTCTAGTCTATAGTCTAGTCTATAGTCTAGTCTATAGTCTAGTCTATAGTCTAGTCTATAGTCTAGTCTATAGTCTAGTCTATAGTCTAGTCTATAGTCTAGTCTATAGTATAGTCTATAGTCTAGTCTATAGTCTAGTCTACAGTCTAGTCTATTGTCTAGTCTATAGTCTAGTCTATAGTCTAGTCTACAGTCTAGTCTATAGTCTAGTCTATAGTCTAGTCTACAGTCTAGTCTATAGTCTAGTCTATAGTCTAGTCTATAGTCTAGTCTATAGTCTAGTCTATAGTCTAGTCTATAGTCTAGTCTATAGTCTAGTCTATAGTCTAGTCTATAGTCTAGTCTATAGTCTAGTCTATAGTCTAGTCTATAGTCTAGTCTATAGTCTAGTCTATAGTCTAGTCTATAGTCTAGTCTGTAGTCTAGTCTATAGTCTAGTCTATAGTCTAGTCTATAGTCTTGTCTATAGTCTAGTCTATAGTCTAGTCTATAGTCTAGTCTATAGTCTTGTCTATAGTCTAGTCTATAGTTTAGTCTATAGTCTAGTCTATAGTCTAGTCTATAGTCTAGTCTAGCTAGTCTATAGTCTAGTCTATAGTCTAGTCTATAGTCTAGTCTATAGTCTAGTCTATAGTCTAGTCTATAGTCTAGTCTATAGTCTAGTCTATAGTCTAGTCTATAGTCTAGTCTATAGTCTAGTCTATAGTCTAGTCTATAGTTAGTCTATAGTCTAGTCTATAGTCTAGTCTATAGTCTAGTCTATAGTCTAGTCTATAGTCTAGTCTATAGTCTAGTCTATAGTCTAGTCTATAGTCTAGTCTATAGTCTAGTCTATTCTAGTCTATAATCTAGTCTATAGTCTAGTCTATAGTCTAGTCTATAGTCTAGTCTATAGTCTAGTCTATAGTCTAGTCTATAGTCTAGTCTATAGTCTAGTCTATAGTCTAGTCTATAGTCTAGTCTATAGTCTAGTCTATAGTCTAGTCTATAGTCTAGTCTATAGTCTAGTCTATAGTCTAGTCTATAGTCTAGTCTATAGTCTAGTCTATAGTCTAGTCTAGTCTGTCTATAGTCTAGTCTATAGTCTAGTCTATAGTCTAGTCTATAGTCTAGTCTACAGTCTAGTCTATAGTCTAGTCTATAGTCTAGTCTATAGTCTAGTCTGCAGTCTAGTCTATAGTCTAGTCTATAGTCTAGTCTATAGTCTAGTCTATAGTCTAGTCTATAGTCTAGTGTATAGTCTAGTCTATAGTCTAGTCTATAGTCTAGTCTATAGTCTAGTCTATAGTCTAGTCTATAGTCTAGTTTATAGTTTAGTCTATAGTCTAGTCTATAGTCTAGTCTATCTAGCCTAGTCTGGCAGTATATTCTAGAATTACAAATCATACGAAGCCTGTAAACAATTGCAATTTTACAAGACCAAAGAAAGAGATGTTAAAATTACAATATGCATACAAAACTAAACCATATTGGTTGTTCCAAAGAAAAGCAATGGTGTGACGGTTGAGAACCAGTATTCGTTGTTTTTGTATTGCTAAAACCTTAATTTTTTGGCATTGCCATTTTGCAATGATGTTCTTCCTTTCAAATCTACAACTACACTTATATGAAACTTGCCAGATACAACAGCAGCAATTTTGAGTTCCTTCTGTGGTTTATTTAAAACATCACACTATTTTCTAACAAATTTTAAATATTTATGGTTTTATTTTTTTTATGTATATTATTTTCCCCACCAGACAAGGTTAATAAAATTGTCTTTATCGATGGCACCATCAACATGTACACTTTAAAGAATTGTGTTGCTTGAACACTTTAATGTAAAAACATTAATCCTTGCTACGCTCCTTTATCCTTTTGCTATGCATTGTGTTCTAAATAAAACAGGGACATGCTGGTCACACACCAAGAGTATAAAGTATTTTTTAGAAGAAAAAAATACATGAAACAGCTTTAAAAATTCAAGGTTCTTTTGGTTTAAGCTGTCTGCAGATTTATAGTTTTATGAAACGCATACATTTTATAACATTTTATAAATTTGCGTTTCAATAACTAACTTAAAGACAAAACAACTTTAAAGTTTGTTTTTGCGTAAAACAAGTATTGGTTTAGTGTTTTTAAGGCTTTATTATGATGGTGTCTAAATCAATGGTCGGCAAGAAGAGAAAACTTTAAGCCTGAGGATTACGAAAAAAATATTATAGGATTTTAAAAGCTTTACTACTATTGAAGCTGATTTTTGTTTTGTTTTAAATTTAGAGAAGTTTATGGACTTTGGTGTGTGACGACTTAAAGGTGCTGCTCTCTGTTCTCTTTTTGCTGACATTGATTCTGGTTAATTTATTTAAAATGATTTATGCCTTTTTGCTATGACATGCCCAGATAATTGCAGTGATTATGTTCAGTTTAACAAGTTAATTTTTTTGTTAATTTTTTTTTTTGTGATTGCGAGATAAAAATAAAATCAACGGATGTTAAAATTAGATGAAGTACAGTGAGTGACTAAGAAAATCAAAATAATTTGAATTCTTACAAAAAATCACTAGATTTCTAAAATAATTCTGCGCCCTGAAGCTCCATATAAAACATAAAAGTAATTTTTTTCCTACATGTCCATTTAATTTTGCCACCCACTGTTTAGTTACATATTAACAACGTGATTAATTATCTTTCTGCGTTCACTTTAATTACAGCGTTAAAAACTTTAATTAAATACGAGTATAAATTTCAATTAATATTAAACTATTTCGCAAAATTTAAAATAAACATATTATGCTCTAAAAAGTTTAAACAGCTTTTCCAAAAAATTTAATTCTAAGAAGAGAAGAAAAGAAAAACAAGAAAAACTCACTAATGTCTTTGTTCTTTTGAACAATTAAAAACATGCAGCAAAAATGCCACCCGAGCATAAATGTGTGTTTTTTAGCTAAAGTCCTTAGAACAATAAAATAACATAAAAATAGAAGAAGAAGCGGAAAATTCATCTACAAAAGAAGTTTGTTAAACGGCTACAGGATAATGCTAACAATATCATTTTCGTCTAGGAAAATTAAGCTAAAATATTTGAGTGATTGCATTAGAGAAAAGAATAACATTTTCAGATTTTACTGCATACTGCTTACTAAAAACATTACTTGTAAGCAAAAGATTAAGTAGGCCAGCCTATAAAGCCACGACAACATTCAGCCCAAATGCTTGTAACATAAACACTTAATAAACGAACCCTTGCCTGCTATAGGGTGCTTCATTTAACTAGTGACGTTATATCACAATCTTTTTTTCGAAATCAAAAACTTTTTCTCTAAACTACTTCACTCACAAAACATTTGACTCTGTCTTGTGTATACCTATATATGCTTTGTGATAAATATTATCTCTGTGCCAGTCATGTCTCTTTTCCTCTAATACAGGTAATTCATTCTTTCACTAATTACCTTTTTCCTACAAGTACTCGTATGTTGCGGTTCTTTTTTAATCACAAAAAGAATAAAAAGAAAAGCCAACTTTCTCTTTGAAATGAAACATAATACTAATGGTGTAAGCACTTTGTGTATAACTATTTTTCAAAGACTAACTAACTTTAAATTGTAACAACAGTTGCGAATAAAAGTTTTCGTATGCTATAGATAAATTGTTGAAAAGAAACAAAATAAACATGCAACAATTTAGAAAAAATTCGATCTGTGTTATAGAAATTTTCGACATTTTTAAAATTTAAATACGAAAGACTTTCCAGCTTATGATCACTTATTCATTGTATCTAATATAGTTATTTTCTAAGAAATGAATTGGAAATTGATCAGTGATCGAAAATCATGTTTTACAAATAGATAGAATAGATAGATAGATAGATAGATAGATAGATAGATAGATAGATAGATAGATAGATAGATAGATAGATAGATAGATAGATAGATAGATAGATAGATAGATAGATAGATAGATAGATAGATAGATAGATAGATAGATAGATAGATAGATAGATAGATAGATAGATAGATAGATAGATAAGATAGATAGATAGATAGATAGATAGATAGATAGATAGATAGATAGATAGATAGATAGATAGATAGATAGATAGATAGATAGATAGATAGATAGATAGATAGATAGATAGATAGATAGATAGATAGTAGATAGATAGATAGATAGATAGATAGATAGATAGATAGATAGATAGATAGATAGATAGATAGATAGATAGATAGATAGATAGATAGATAGATAGATAGATAGATAGATAGATAGATAGATAGATAGATAGATAGATAGATAGATAGATAGATAGATAGATAGATAGATAGATAGATAGAATAGATAGATAGATAGATAGATAGATAGATAGATAGATAGATAGATAGATAGATAGATAGATAGATAGATAGATAGATAGATAGATAGATAGATAGATAGATGATGATAGATAGATAGATAGATAGATAGATAGATAGATAGAAGAGATAGATAGATAGATAGATAGCTAGATAGGATAGATAGATAGATAGATAGATAGATAGATAGATAGATAGATAGATAGATAGATAGATAGATAGATAGTAGATAGATAGGATAGATAGATAGATAGATAGATAGATAGATAGATAGATAGATAGATAGATAGATAGATAGATAGATAGATTAGATAGCTAGATAGATAGTTAGTAGTTAGTAGTTAGTCTAGTTAGTTAGTTAGTTATGTTAGTTAGTTAGTAGTTAGTTAGTTAGTTAGTTAGTTAGTTAGTTAGTTAGTTAGTTAGTTAGTTAGTTAGTTAGGTAGTTGTAGTTAGTTAGTAGTTAGTTAGTTAGTTAGTTAGTTAGTTAGTTAGTTAGTTAGTTAGTTAGTTAGTTAGTTAGTTAGTTAGTTAGTTAGTTAGTTAGTTAGTTAGTTAGTTAGTTAGTAGTTAGTTAGTTAGTTAGTTAGTTAGTTAGTTAGTTAGTTAGTTAGTTAGTTAGTTAGTTAGTTAGTTAGTTAGTTAGTTAGTTAGTTAGTTAGTTAGTTAGTTAGTTAGTTAGTTAGTTAGTTAGTTAGTTAGTTAGTTAGTTAGTTAGTTAGTTAGTTAGTTAGTTAGTTAGTTAGTTAGTTAGTTAGTTAGTTAGTTAGTTAGTTAGTTAGTTAGTTAGTTAGTTAGTTAGTTAGTTAGTTAGTTAGTTAGTTAGTTAGTTAGTTAGTTAGTTAGTTAGTTAGTTAGTTAGTTAGTTAGTTAGTTAGTTAGTTAGTTAGTAGTTAGTTAGTTAGTTAGTTAGTTAGTTAGTTAGTTAGTTAGTTAGTTAGTTAGTTAGTTAGTTAGTTAGTTAGTTAGTTAGTTAGTTAGTTAGTTAGTTAGTTAGTTAGTTAGTTAGTTAGTTAGTTAGTTAGTTAGTTAGTTAGTTAGTTAGTTAGTTAGTTAGTTAGTTAGTTAGTTAGTTAGTTAGTTAGTTAGTTAGTTAGTTAGTTAGTTAGTTAGTTAGTTAGTTAGTTAGTTAGTTAGTTAGTTAGTAGTTAGTTAGTTAGTTAGTTAGTTAGTTAGTTAGTTAGTTAGTTAGTTAGTTAGTTAGTTAGTTAGTTAGTAGTTAGTTAGTTAGTTAGTTAGTTAGTTAGTTAGTTAGTTAGTTAGTTAGTAGTTAGTTAGTTAGTTAGTTAGTTAGTTAGTTAGTTAGTTAGTTAGTTAGTTAGTTAGTTAGTTAGTTAGTTAGTTAGTTAGTTAGTTAGTAGTTAGTTAGTTAGTTAGTTAGTTAGTTAGTTAGTTAGTTAGTTAGTTAGTTAGTTAGTTAGTTAGTTAGTTAGTTAGTTAGTTAGTTAGTTAGTTAGTTAGTTAGTTAGTTAGTTAGTTAGTTAGTTAGTTAGTTAGTTAGTTAGTTAGTTAGTTAGTTAGTTAGTTAGTTAGTTAGTTAGTTAGTTAGTTAGTTAGTTAGTTAGTTAGTTAGTTAGTTAGTTAGTTAGTTAGTTAGTTAGTAGTTAGTTAGTTAGTTAGTTAGTTAGTTAGTTAGTTAGTTAGTTAGTTAGTTAGTTAGTTAGTTAGTTAGTAGTTAGTTAGTTAGTTAGTTAGTTAGTTAGTTAGTTAGTTAGTTAGTTAGTTAGTTAGTTAGTTAGTTAGTTAGTTAGTTAGTTAGTTAGTTAGTTAGTTAGTTAGTTAGTTAGTTAGTTAGTTAGTTAGTTAGTTAGTTAGTTAGTAGTTAGTTAGTTAGTTAGTTAGTTAGTTAGTTAGTTAGTTAGTTAGTTAGTTAGTTAGTTAGTTAGTTAGTTAGTTAGTTAGTTAGTTAGTTAGTAGTTAGTTAGTTAGTTAGTTAGTTAGTTAGTTAGTTAGTTAGTTAGTTAGTTAGTTAGTTAGTTAGTTAGTTAGTAGTTAGTTAGTTAGTTAGTTAGTTAGTTAGTAGTTAGTAGTTAGTTAGTTAGTTAGTTAGTTAGTTAGTTAGTTAGTTAGTTGTTAGTTAGTTAGTTTGTTAGTTTGTTAGTTTGTTAGTTTGTTAGTTTGTTAGTTTGTTAGTTGTTAGTTTGTTAGTTTGTTAGTTTGTTAGTTTGTTAGTTAGTTAGTTAGTTAGTTAGTTGGTTTGTTAGTTTGTTAGTTTGTTAGTTTGTTAGTTAATTAGTTTTATTAATTATACGCCCAACTGTATGAAAATCAACTAAATTTGTATTTTACCCTTTTTTGCCTTCAACTATCAAAATGTAAAGTTTATTTTTTCGCCACATTTACTACGGTTAGTTAACTGAATACAATTGAGTTGTCCGAAATCATTAAACATTCACCATGGAAAATGAAACTTTGGGTCAATGAATTTATCTTTTGCTCTTGCATTTTAAAGTAACACACACACAAACGCACTAAAAGGAAAAGGACCTTAATAAAAATAATTTAAAATTCACTATCGATCGCTTGTGGCAAAAAGAAGAAATTAAATGAAACAGAAATGTAAAACCGACAACCAGAATTTAAATATTCTCATTTAATCTTGTCTTGTTTAATAAAAGCAGCAAAGCAAAAAAAAGAAAAAAGAAACAAAACGAGAAAACGTTGAAAACCCAGATAAAAACAAGAGGATATTTTTAATGCAGATTTAAATGAACTTTTGTCCTGTTTTATTTCGTTCATTACAATTTGTGTGATTTTGTTTTTCTTCTTTAGGGGCTCTGGCTGTTATTTTAACTTTTGACCAACAAAAATGTGTTGTTCTGTTCGGTACTTTTGGTACAATTTTGGCAATAAGAATGTGTGTCGCATGTTTGATTCTAGTTACAGGCACGTTGCCAATATTTACACAATACATTTAACTATTATTTTATAGATACAACATTTCGACATACATACATACATACATACTCTCTCTTTTGTCTGTATAGGTTGTAAAAGATTTTTCATTTATTGCATGGATATGTGCAATACTCGTATGAATGTAACGAGTATCTGTGTTAAATTGCTGTTTTCGCTTGTTTTGTGTCTTCTTTTTATATACATTCTTTATTCGTTTTTAACCGGAAATTTTATGTTTTCTTTTGTTGTGCATTTTATCGCTGCAAATGGCAAAAATGAATTAAAATCTTAGTCATTCCATTAACAGTGAATTTTGCTCATTTTTTTATCTTCTTAAATTTTCTTTTGTTTCGAAACACTTTCAGTTTTCGTGTGCACATATAAAGTGCTATTTTTTGCTCAAAACCATCTTCTGAATTTAAATTTTGGAGTCATTTAAAGAAGTGTTATATTAAAAAGCAAAAAAGTAGGTCACAAGTAGATATTTAAATAATTAAAAACTCGTAATTCGCCAATAATTTTGTAAACAAACGCAGTTTAGAGTTTTCTTCATCGATTTGTGTCTAGTCTTGTCTATAGTCCAATCTAGTCTAGTCTATAGTATAGTCTAGACTATAGCTTAGTATATAGTGTACTCTATATTCTAGTCTACAGTCTAGTCTATAGTCTAGTCTATAGTCTGGTCTATAGTCTAGTCTTTAGTCTGGTCTATAGTCTGGTCTATAGTCTAGTCTATAATCTAGTCTATAGTCTAGTCTATAGTCTAGTCTATAGTTCAGTCTATTTCTAGTCTATTCTATAGTCTAGTGTATAGTCTAGTGTATAGTCTAGTCTATAGTCTAGACTATAGTCTAGTCTATAGTCAAGTCTTTAGTCTAGTCTATAGTCTAGTCTATAGTCTAGTCTATAGTCTAGCCTATAGTCTAGTCTATAGTCTAGTATATAGTCTTGTCTATAGTCTAGTCTATAGTCTAGTCTATAGTCTAGTCTATAGTCTAGTCTATAGTCTAGTCTATAGTCTAGTCTATAGTCTAGTCTATAGTCTAGTCTATAGTCTAGTCTAGTCTATAGTCTAGTCTATAGTCTAGTCTAGTCTATAGTCTAGTCTATAGTCTAGTCTATAGTCTAGCCTATAGTCTAGTATATAGTCTAGTCTATAGTGTAGTCTATAGTGTAGTCTATAGTCTAGTCTATAGTCTAGTCTATAGTCTAGTCTATAGTCTAAGGTATAGTCTAGTCTAGTCTATAGTCTAGTCTATAGCCTAGTCTATAGTCTGGTCTATAGTCTAGTCTATAGTCTAGTCTATAGTCTAGTCTATATTCTAGTCTATAGTCTAGTCTATAGTCTAGTCTATAGTCTAGTCTATAGTCTAGTCTATAGTCTAGTCTATAGTCTAGCCTATAGTCTAGTCTATAGTCTAGTCTATAGTCTAGTCTATAGTCTAGTCTATAGTCTAGTCTATAGTCAAGTCTATAGTCAAGTCTATAGTCTAGTCTATAGTCTAGTCTATAGTCTAGTCTATAGTCTAGTCTATAGACTTTTTTTAAATTTATTTTGATCACTCATCTGATCTTTACTAATAACAATTATTTTATATTTCTTAAAATTTCCATTACAAAGAAGGGAAAAAAGCATTTGTTTTAAAATTTCAATGAAAATCTTGTCATGATTCCCTTGATCCCCGTTGTGCTACTTAGACATACTACATATGTATGTACATTGTACATGCATACTTACATTTCTACACATGTTATGTTTCCATTGTTGTTTGTCTTCATACGTGAGAGTGTGTATATGGATGAATATCGTTTCCATACTCCACATAATGTAAGGTGTCATAAATTTATTTATGAATACATTTCAGTTGGCTTTTGTGAGGCTGTTTATAAAGAATGGGGCTTTAAAGATTTCTGTTTTAGCAATGAGTGCGCTGTTTTTCTTATTCATTATGAATATCTGTCTGTGTGTGTGCCTTATTTTGTATAATATATCTGCATCTAAGACCTTCATTGATACTTTGAGTATGAGTATAGTTTTATTTGGGTGTGGTTCCTTTGAAGTAGTTTTATAGTTATTTCTATTGAAACTTAAATTTAAAAACACACACAATAATAGTGCCTTTGTTTTGTGGCGATTTTTTTCATTCGATTTCTTATTACAAAATAATATTAAACAAAGTGTGTTTATTTCTTTTTTTTCCAATAAATCTTTGGAGTTAAAAGTCTTAAAACTTATATTATTGTCTTAGAAAACACAAATCGTTAAATGTCAACCATTATTACACAAGTTTTTTCTACTTAATTTTTCTATTTCATTTACCAAAAGGTCAATATGTTTGGTGAGAATTGTTTCAGTTTTAAACTCTTAATAAAATGATGCTGTTTATTGAAACGTGTTAAAAAACATCATCAAAAAATTATTCAAACAGTCTGGTTTTCTATCATTCGCTGTTAATTTTAATTTAGCCCAGAAAATGAAGAAAACTTTGTTAAAGATATACATAATTACGGGCGTGTGTATGTAAAATTAGACTTCTATTTGAAAACTTTTTACATTAAAATACATATTTACTTGGGAAAAATAGACAACAAGAAAACAGCAGCAACTGCCACAAGTAAACTTTTCGTATGAATTTAATATAAGAAATTATCTTAGAAATTTCTTTATACATACTATGTGTGTATGTAGTAAAGGCGTTAAGAAGACCAACTAGAAAATATTGTTGTTAAAGTATATAATATAATACATGAGAGATTTATCGAATTGGATAAATAACAAACAATTTTGTATAAAACATGAAATCGTCTTTAAATCCTTAAGTAAACGTTTATATGATTAAAAAAAGTATGAATATCTAACACTACTTAAATTTTCCATAAAAACGTAGAGCAGTAAATAGGAAAGGAAATTTTTTTCTGGAAATATTTACATTTTAACAATTTTGGAAATGAAAATGTAAATGAGTTTTACTAAAATTAATTTATCACGTTTTAAAAATATTTCTGGTTGGTTACATGTCCTTAAACTGCAGTGTTCGTCATTCTCTAAAGATTCAAATATTCAGTACACAAGAATACAGGAGCAGCAGAAACAACTTCTGCATTTACAAAATACTGCAACATAGCAGCAACAACGAAAACATATGTGTGACAGCATTATCAGCAAAATGTAAACAACATGTGCCCATTATATACTTCAGACTTAAAAGACCAAAAACAAACATCAATCCTGGCAGTATTTGAATGTAGGTGGTGTCGACATGAAGATGTAGACATGTGTGTAAATTTTACTAGACAGATCGTTGCACGAGTACGAGTAGTTGTATACAATGTACTTTTCACCATAATTTACAGACCAAAAGTTAAGGCAGAGGGTTCAAGTAATGTGAACACATATATGATAACTAACGTAACCACGAAGACAGGACAGAACGAACGAACGAAACGAACGAAAACGAACTAAAACGAAACGAACAGAAGAAGGAACGAACGACGAACGAACGAACGAACGCAAAGAACGAAACGAACAAGAACGAACGAACGAACGAAACGAACGAACGAACGAACGAACTAACGAACGAACGAACGAAACAACGAACGAACGAACACAACGAACGAAAACGAAACGAACGAACGAACGAACGAACGAACGAACGAACGAACGAACGAACGAACGAACGAACGAACGAACGACGAACGAACGAACGAACGAACGAACGAAAACGAACGAACGAACGAAAACTAACGAACGAAAGAACGAACGAAACTAACGAACGAAACGAACGAACGAACGAACGAACGAACGAACGAACGAACGAACGAACGAACGAACGAACGAACGAACGAACGAACGACAACGAACGAACGAACGAAACGAACGAACGAAACGAAGAAACAACGAACGAACGAACGAACGAACGAACGAAACAACGAACGAACGAAGAACGAACGAACGAACGAAACGAAACGAACGAACGAAACGAACGAACGAACGAACGAACGAACGAAAACGAACGAACGAAGAACGAACGAACGAACGAACGAACGAAGAACGAACGAACGAACGAACGAAAGAACGAAACGAACGAACGAACGAACGAACGAACGAACGAACGAACGAACGAACGAACGAACGAACGAACTAACTAACTAACGAACGAACGAACTAACGAACCGATAACGAACTAACTAACTAACTAACTAACGAACTAACGAACTAACTAACTAACTAACAACTAACTAACGAACTAACTAACTAACTAACTAACTAACTAACCTTAACAACTAACTAACTAACTAACTAACTAACGTAACTAACTAACTAACTAACTACCTAACTAACGTAACTAACGTAACTAACTAACAACGAACTAACTAACTAACTAACTAACTAACTAACTAACTAACTAAACTAACTAATAACTAACTAACTAACTGACTGACTGACTAACTAACTAACTAACTAATAGCTATCTGAACTCCTTTGGACAATTTCAGTGCGACAGTTCTTGACCGAAACTAGACTAAAAACTTTGACATCTATATAAATATTTTATGATAAAATGGGTGGACTAGCATTAGCGGGCGTGGCATCTTCCATATTAGTCAAATAATAAAATTCGTATATCTATGAAATTATAACAGCTACAGTCCTCAAATTTTGCCCCGTCAACTTTGACTTCCGTATAGAAATTTTTGAGAAAAATAGGTAGACTGACATTAGTGGTCATATTATGGCCATATTATGGCCATATTAATCAAATACTAAAACTTGTATATCTGAGAAACTATAATCTAGAGTGACAACACTTTGAACTAGTGACTTTAGTATAGATATACATTTTTAGGGATAAAATGGACGATATAGAATCGGTGGGCGTGGCATCACTCACAAAATACTAATATTTATATATATGTGAAGCTATAACAATTAACGTCCTCGAATTTTGTACGGTCAACTTTAACATCGATATGAACAGTTAGGGGGAAAATGGACGAACTATCAATAGTAGGCGTGGCATCTCTCATAAAATACCAAAATTCATCTATAGCAGCTAGAGCCCCCAAATTGTGTGTGATTTTATTGGTATATCCTAAAAATATTTAGGACATAGAAGTACTAAATATAGTGGGCGTCGCACATAAATATTATAAACATGTTAGTGACTTAAAATGAAGTTTAAATACCTTTACATCTCTGCACTAACAACAAACAAAGACAATTTAACAATGTATATGCAGCCTATAACTCTACTGCTATATATTAAACTGCAGACATTAGCTTCGTATCCCACTTCTTGTATTTAGCTTATATTGTACTAAGAATTTATATAGTCATAAACAAAAGTATTCCTACAGCAAAGAGTTAAAAATAATAAAAAAAATTAACAAAGACATTATTATAAGATGTTATCATTCATTACTTTTATAAGGAACAGCTATGAAAATACTAGATCTTTAAAAACTGCCAAAGTTTAGATATTTACTGTACTTGATGGAAGTGTCAGCCCTAGAGCTAAATATAAACTTTTTTTTTAAAGTAGAACTTTGTTTTATCTTTCAACTTTTCTTTACTGAACTTTAAAATTTGTTGCAAACAACAAAATATTTGTGAGTATTTTTCTTATTTGTAGTTTTTCCTGCATTTATAACTGTAAAAGTGTATCCTTTTTAATGCATGTTTATGTATGTATGTGTGTTAGTATTAGTACTTCTCTGCATAAATACAGTTTTGGGCCAAAATGTTGTTTTTCTTTTATGGCTTTCAAGTCATTACAAAGAGTTACGACTGCAGTGCAACAAGACAATTGAAAAAGACACAACAACAACAACAACAAATTTATGTCTCTGATGTAGTAAAAACAAAATTTCATTTAAAGTTAATTTCTTAACAGGAAACTTGGGGGAGGTGGAGGAGGGAGGAAATCATGTAGAAACGGTAATTTACAACATTTCTAATGCAATATAAATGCTTAACAAATGTTTCAAATTATTGCTGACAAATCTCAATGATTGTTAAATTCAATTTCGACAAAGCTATTGGTTGGGGTAGGGAAATCAGAGGTAATGAATTATTTATACTCTAATAGTTAAAGCTAAAAGGCTGTTGACTAAAGTAACAGCATTATTTTCCTTAAGAGAGATTTATTTGAAAATTTAAATTTTATTTTAAGCCATAAATTTTGTATGGCTTTTTAAGGATAAAATGTGATTTTGTTAAGTGTATTTATTAATCTTTTAATAAGATTTAATTTGTCAAGAAAAGTCAAGGACGTCAAAAGGCCTATAAATTTTGAAATTTTTATAATTGCCTAAAAGTATGTTATATAATCCAATAAATTTGAGAAATATTCTCGAAAATGGGCTCCAACTATTGTAAAGATATTTTAGTATTAAAACAAGAACCAGTTTCAATTTTTTTACAATTTTCTTAAGCAAATTTTAAAATTGAGAGAAAATCTTCATGAGACTTATGGTCATCAAAGAAGCGAATAAAATAGTAAAGAAATTATGCACTTTATATAAAACCTTTTCAAAATATAAAATTCCAGATAATAATAAACATACATATGAAATTTTATATAAAATCGAAGAATATAGTTCTATTAGTTTCCCAGATAAAAGAAATTTTGTATTTAATTCATATGGGAGGTGCTAAGTCCCCCATTGAAAGTCCACCCATTATACTCCAAATGTTCAGATGATTGTTGAAGTTCTTCAAGTAAAATTTGAAGATTCTAGCTCTAATAGTTTCTAAGATATACGCATTTTTCTATTTTATTCTTATGGGGACTCCAAGCCCCCAGATGAAAGTCCGCTCTTTTTCCTCCAAAATGTTCAGATGAATATTAAAGTACTTCGTGCAAAATTTTAAGAATTTAGTTCTACTAGTTTCCCAGATAAACGAATTTTTGTATTTAATTTATATGGGAGGTGCCATGCCTCCTAATGCAAGTCCGCCTACTTTTTGTCCTAAATAATCATACTGACACTAAAGTGGCTCCGACAAAATTTGAGGACCCTAACTGTTATATTATCTCAAATATACGGATTTAATATTTTCTTAATATAGGCGTGACTCCACGCCCACTGAAAATTTCAAGAGAATCGGTTCAGCCGTTTAGTAGTCTAATAGATGTTCGTAATATATAAACTAATTATCCAATTCCATATTCCGAGAAAATTGTGGGTGATAAAGAAAAATGTATATCTGATCAGCACCTAAAAATATATGAAGTCGAGTAAAACTGGTTTGAGAAGTTTTTATAAAGCTTCACTTTGTTAGTCCGTAATTAGTTAGTTAGTAAGATAGTTAGTTAGTTAGTTAGTTAGTTAGTTAGCTAGCTAGTTAGTAGTTAGTAGTTAGTTAGTTAGTTAGTTAGTTAGTTAGTTAGCTAGCTAGTTAGTTAGTTAGTTAGTTAGTTAGTTAGTTAGTTAGTTAGTTAGTTAGTTAGTTAGTTAGTTAGTTAGTTAGTAGTTAGTTAGTTAGTTAGTTAGTTAGTATTAGTTAGTTAGTTAGTTCGTTAGTTAGTTAGTTAGTTAGTTAGTTAGTTAGTTAGTTAGTTAGTTAGTTAGTAGTTAGTTAGTTAGTTAGTTAGTTAGTTAGTTAGTTAGTTAGTTAGTTAGTTAGTTAGTTAGTTAGTTAGTTAGTTAGTTAGTTAGTTAGTTAGTTAGTAGTTAGTTAGTTAGTTAGTTAGTTAGTTAGTTAGTTAGTTAGTTAGTTAGTTAGTTAGTTAGTTAGTTAGTTAGTTAGTTAGTTAGTTAGTTAGTTAGTTAGTTAGTTAGTTAGTTAGTTAGTTAGTTAGTTAGTTAGTTAGTTAGTTAGTTAGTTAGTTAGTTAGTTAGTTAGTTAGTTAGTTAGTTAGTTAGTTAGTTAGTTAGTTAGTTAGTTAGTTAGTTAGTTAGTTAGTTAGTTAGTTAGTTAGTTAGTTAGTTAGTTAGTTAGTTAGTTAGTTAGTTAGTTAGTTAGTTAGTTAGTTAGTTAGTTAGTTAGTTAGTTAGTTAGTTAGTTAGTTAGTTAGTTAGTTAGTTAGTTAGTTAGTTAGTTAGTTAGTTAGTTAGTTAGTTAGTTAGTTAGTTAGTTAGTTAGTTAGTTAGTTAGTTAGTTAGTTAGTTAGTTAGTTAGTAGTTAGTTAGTTAGTTAGTTAGTTAGTTAGTTAGTTAGTTAGTTAGTTAGTTAGTTAGTTAGTTAGTTAGTTAGTTAGTTAGTTAGTTAGTTAGTTAGTTAGTTAGTAGTTAGTTAGTTAGTTAGTTAGTTAGTTAGTTAGTTAGTTAGTTAGTTAGTTAGTTAGTTAGTTAGTTAGTTAGTTAGTTAGTTAGTTAGTTAGTTAGTTAGTTAGTTAGTTAGTTAGTTAGTTAGTTAGTTAGTTAGTTAGTTAGTAGTTAGTTAGTTAGTTAGTTAGTTAGTTAGTTAGTTAGTTAGTTAGTTAGTTAGTTAGTTAGTAGTTAGTTAGTTAGTTAGTTAGTTAGTTAGTTAGTTAGTTAGTTAGTTAGTTAGTTAGTTAGTTAGTTAGTTAGTTAGTTAGTTAGTTAGTTAGTTAGTTAGTTAGTTAGTTAGTTAGTTAGTTAGTTAGTTAGTTAGTTAGTTAGTTAGTTAGTTAGTTAGTTAGTTAGTTAGTTAGTTAGTTAGTTAGTTAGTTAGTTAGTTAGTTAGTTAGTTAGTTAGTTAGTTAGTTAGTTAGTTAGTAGTTAGTTAGTTAGTTAGTTAGTTAGTTAGTTAGTAGTTAGTTAGTTAGTTAGTTAGTTAGTTAGTTAGTTAGTTAGTTAGTTAGTAGTTAGTTAGTTCGTTCGTTCGTTCGTTCGTTCGTTCGTTCGTTGCCGTTGTAATGTATGATTAATAACTATATCTTCTCTGTCTACCCTCGTACATTTACTTACTTCCTAACAACACATTACCCCCAAAAGCTAACATTCATACAATTTAAACTGAAAATATAGAATGAAACAGCATGTTGAATGCAACAAACTACATATTTGAATAATTTACATGTCTAAAGGGAATTTATTGTTTGGAACGCTCTCGTTATCTTCAACAAAGTGTTACACTGCCACTGCTGCTGTTGTTTCTACTGCTATAGCTGCTCCAAGCACAACTTCATCATCATCATCGTTACATATTTGACTGTACTTGTAGTTGTATTTTGAGCAAGTGCTCCACTTAAATAAGTGTTCTAAAATCCAAAAATTACTGTAATCAAAAGAGGAGCATTATGGTTTTTAGTAGTAATGCGTTTATTTTGTACATTATTATTATTCTGTTTATTTTTTTATTTCCGTTTTTAATGTAAAGCATTTACTTAGTATGTTTAAGTAGTAAGTAGTTATGGATTATGATAATAATGATGATGATGATGTTATTTTATGACAAACAACAAAATTTAAACTTTATGAAAAAAACCAACAACAACAATAATAAAGTATTTTACTTATTTATCAAGATGTCTAAAGGGAACTTTGATACTACTTGCACTATAATTAGATTATAGTTCTTTATGGGTAATGGGATTTATGAGTAAATTACTATTTTGGTAAGGAAATGGAAATGTGTATCACTAAGCTAAAAACTGGTTTTAAAATAAAAAAATATTTAATAATATCAAGGTGCACTATTATAGTTTTAAAATTCTGATCATTTTCTTAAAAATTTAACTTTGAATTTTGAACTTCAATTATTTTTACTATAATGTGTGACAATATTAACAAAATTACATTAACTATAAGTGAGAAACCAAATTAATTTCTGTTTTTTACATTTACAATAAAAGCAATTTTTTTACAAAATGTGATTATTGCCTCCTCAAAACAACTAAAAAACAAGCAAATTTAAATTATAATGAAAATGCAAAACAATTACATAAATTGATCATTTTCCACAAATGTAATAAAATTCTCTTAAGGCCTGTAATGAGGTTAAAAACATAATGTGATTTTAGCTTAAGGCCTCAAAAGAAAAAAGCAACAAGTCTCATAATAACAGCGAACAACAAACGTTTAAAATGTTTTATATTTTTTTTGTCACCCATATAACAGCAATAACGCATATGCGTTGCCATACACATGCCACCCAAACTTACTCCATTTTAGGCTTAACAACATTTTAAACGTTTGTTCTTACAACAAAAAAATGAATGTTTTTTTGTAAATTATTAATTGCTGCGTTTATGTATAATTTATTAAGACAATCATTTTTTAGATTGTTTTTAGTATTTTTTGTTTCAGCTTTATTATTAAGTGGTTTTGGAATGCGTAAAATTTATGTTAGACTCTCCTAAGTTGGTTGGACTTTTGTTAGTTGTAACAGCGGATATCTGTTGTTGACTTAAAAACATAAAATTTTCTATACGCATTTTATTTTGTTCAATAAATAGTTAATTGGTTTTGTTTAGGGGGGAACAGAATAATTTAACTTTAGATATGTATTAAAGTTTTATTAGGGGTATAAATAAATTTTGCCTAAATCATTGATGGAAAATTGTGTGTGAGAAATAGAGCTCGACCTACCTGGAAACCTATAAAATGGCACATTTTGGTACTTTTTCGTTCTTCAAAAGGTGACATTAAGCATGTAGAGCGCGGTGTAAATGAGAACCCAAAAAAAAGGTACTCTGTGGTAATTTTTAGTTCTTCAAAAGGTACTTTTTTAATAAGTGAGAACTTAAAAAAAGGACATTTGGTACTTTTTTCCATGATCAAAAGGAACTTTTTGAATTTATTATTAAACCAAGAAGCTTGACATTAAGCATGTGAGTCCGGTGTAAATGAGAACCCATAGCAGGGCCTTTTTTCTGCTTTTTCGTTCTTCAAAAGGTACTTTTTGAGTAAGTGAGAAACTATAAAAGGGATATTTTTATACTTTTTAGTTCCTCGAAAGGTACTTTTTCTATTTTCTATAATATTGTACTAACAACCATGAAATTGAGTACATAGAGTTCAGTTTATATGAGAACCCATAAAAAGGGTTCGAAAAGTATTTTATGGTATTTCGAAAAGGTACTTTTTCGTTCTTCAAATTGTACTTTTTAACTTTATATAATATTGAACCAAGAAAAAGGCACTTTTTGGTACTTTTTCATCCTTCAAAAGGTACTTGTTGTGTAAGTGAGTACCTATAAAAGGGGATATTTTATAGAACAATAAAATTAAGTACGTAGAGTCCGGTGTAAATGATAACCCATAAAAGTGTACTTTTTGGTGCTTTTTCGTACTCCAAAAGGTACTTTTTAAGTAAGTGAGAACCTATATTTTGGTACTTTTTCGCTCTTCAAATGGTACTTTTTTGATTTTAGACCCTATAAAAAGACACTTTTTGGTACTTTTTCATCCTTCAAAAGGTACTTGTTGAAAAAGTGAGTACCTATAAAAGGGGACATTTTATAGAAAAATAAAATTAAGTATGTAGAGTCTGGAGTAAATGATAACCCATAAAAGGGTACTTTTTGATGCTTTTTCGTACTTCAAAAGGTACTTTTTAAGTAAGTGAGAACCTATATTTTGGTACTTTTTCGCTTTTCAAAAGTTACTTTTTTGAATCAACTATAATATTGAACCAAGAATCATGAAATTAAGTATGTAGAGCCCGGTGTAAATAAGAACCCATAAAAACGGACTTTTTGGAACTTTTTAATACTTCAAAAAGTACTTTTTGAGTAAGTGAAAACCTATAAAAGGGGACATTTTGATACTTCTTCGTTCTTCAAAAGGTACTTTTTGAAGTTTCTATAATATTGAATCAAGAATCATGAAATTAAGTATGTAGAACCCGTGTAAATGTGAATCCATAAAAAGGTATTTTTTGGAACTTTTTCGTTCTTCAAAAGGTACTTTTTGAATTTTCTATAATATTGAACCAAGAATCATGAAAGGAAATATGTAGAGCCCGGTGTAAATGAGAACCCATAGAAAAGGACATTTTGGAACTTTTTAATACATCAAAAAGTACTTTTTGAGTAAGTGAGAACCTATGTAAGGTGTACTTTTTGTATTTTCAGTTTCTGTATTGAACTTTAAAATCAGAGACCTGATGAAATGAAGGTTTATAAGTGTAAACTTGTTGATACTTTCTCATTATTCAGCTGGTACTTGAATCTTTTTATACCCTACACCACTTGAGTGGGAGGGTATATTGTGTTTGTGCTAATGTTTGTAATATACAATAATATTGGTCCTATACCCAATCGGCTTAGAATCATTTTATGAGACGATTTAGCTATGTTCGTCCGTCTGTCTGTCCGTCGGTCTGTCTGTCTGTCCATGTAAACCATCTAATCAAATGTACACAATTTTATTCTACACTTATATTGGTCCTATACCCACCTTAAAGTATACCAATCGGCTTAGAGTCATTTTCTGAGACGATTTAGCTATGCCCATATAAAGCATGTAATCAAATGTACTCAATTTTATTCAACAATAAATGGCTTAAGTACATCTGAGGCAAGGTACAATTCAACTTAAATGCTTTATTATGAACCCTAAATTTTTTATAACTGCTGTAGGGTATTTCATGGTCGGCCTCACACGACTATAATTCCTTACTTGTTTAATATTACAAATATCTATAAAATAATAATACAAAAATCAATAAAACTCATTCCATTCGTAGCCAAGAGGACAAATCAAAGAAAAAGTGCATTGACTCCAGATTTCAACTACGACAGTAAGCAAAAATAAAATAAATTATTCACAAAAAAAATCACAATCTTTAAAACTCTCATACACAAAAACCAACTTAAAATGATAAATTACAAATTGATTACTTTATAATAAATTGTTTAAATCCTGTTGCTGCAAATAATTGTAACTGTTTTTATTTTCATGTTTGTAATCCATTTTTCAGCAACATTTTGACAAATTCAAGTAGTTAAGAAAATATTACAATTTATTTTCCAGCTTTTGTTCTATCAGAATTACGTTACATTCAACAAAAACTGTCTTGATTTTTGTGTGTTAACAACTTGATCTTTTAACTCTCAACAACAACAAGCAACCAATACTTGTAATGTATAAAATTACAATAATAATTTTTCATAAAATATTCTTTTTAACAAGATTTATTGTTCTTTTTTTTTTTTGTCACACTCCCTAAAAATAAGAATAGAGATTGTTTTCAAATTTATTTGAATTACTTTTTGTCTCCCAGCAGCAGCAGCAGCAGCCTACATTGTCTGTGGCAAATTCAACAATCGATAAAAAGTTCAGAGATAAATAAATTTATTTGTTAAAATATTAAATAAATTTGAAAATAATCGTATTCTCTACTTGACTTTGTAATAAGTTAGTTTTTTAAATAAAACACACCTTTAGATATTTTTTACACCAACATTAAGGTCTAGATCATATTTTTAAAATATTTAAACAAACTAAGGTAGAAACATCTTTTTTTAACAAAATAAACTAAAGAAGTCAATCGGTTTTTGTAAATTCATATATTCTAGTTTATTCTAGTTTATTACTAAACAAATAGATTAACTAACTTCTTCGTGCAACAAATTAGCATGGAATTAAAATAGACTAAGTCCATTTTTAAAATTTCCCAGAAGTATGAATCTTTTTAAAAAACTAATTATAAATATTTCTTAAATTGTGTTCTTATTTTATAAGTTTTGTAAGAAAAAATATACAAAAAAATGTAGTTAACACTTTTTACACTAAAACTAACAATTTCCTTAATTTTAACACAGTTTACCAATAACTCTACCTAAATTCCTTAAAATGTGTGTCAATACTTAATTTCCACTTTAAACACAATCTTATGATTGGATTAATTTCTTATCCACTAAAATTATTAAAATCATTTTTTAAAAACTCTTATACAAATCTTTTCACATATGTATGTGTTAACTTGAAAAACGCCTTAAAATATTTCCAAATAAAAAATTAAAAACTGTTAGAAAATTTGCTCTAAAAACAAAATTGTGTAATAGAAATTAATGAGGCATGAAAATGGGCCAAACTAAACTGAAAATTGTGAACAAGGAAAAATAAAAACAAATAGAATTCGATACTAATGAATAAATATTTGGAAATGGGGGCAAATTAAAAAAATTAAATTGCTCCCAGAGAAGGAAATTATTGAAACAAATTATTTGACAGGAAAGTAAATTATTTTAGTTTTTTATGTCCGAATTTAATTTTTATTTAGTCCCATATTAAAATGGCAATTATAGTTTGGAAAATTTGTATAAATTGCATTAAGTATTTTTCATTAAAAATTAAAATTTTCTGTTTTAATGTCTTGCTGTTGTATTTCCAAATCAGTGATTCAAAGTAACGCCTTTTACTTGCTTCGCATAACTGCAATGTTTTTCTTTAATGATTTTAAGTCAAAAGATTAAATTTGAGAAAAAAATTAACAAAATTGTTGGCAATTTTTATAGAATGAACTTAAAACGACTTCGGCTAAAGCAAATCAAACAAATTGTACGCGCCGCCACTTAACGCACCAATAGTTGAAGAGTGGACAGAATTCAAACTGCAAGCGTTAAGCGAGGTAATAATGCAATCAGAACTTTTTATCAGATCTGTTATAGACTAACTAACTAACAAACTAACTAACTAACTAACTAACTAACTAACTAACTAACTAACTAACTAACTAACTAACTAACTAACTAACTAACTAACTAACTACTAACTAACTAACTAACTAACTAACTAACTAACTAACTAACTAACTAACTAACTAACTAACTAACTAACTAACTAACTACTAACTAACTACTAACTAACTAACTACTAACTAACTAACTAACTAACTAACTAACTAACTACTAACTAACTAACTAACTAACTAACTAACTAACTAACTAACTAACTAACTAACTAACTAACTAACTAACTAACTAACTAACTAACTAACTAACTAACTACTACCTAACTAACTAACTAACTAACTAACTAACTAACTAACTACTACTACTAACTACTAACTAACTAACTAACTAACTAACTACTAACTAACTAACTAACTAACTACTACTAACTAACTAACTGTAACTAACGAACTAACTACTAACTAACTAACTACTAACTAACTAACTACTAACTAACTAACTAACTAACTAACTAACTAACTAACTAACTACTAACTAACTAACTTAACTACTAACAACTAACTAACTAACTACTAACTACTAACTAACTAACTAACTAACTAACTACTAACTAACTAACTACTAACTAAACTAACTAACTAACTAACTAACTAACTAACTAACTAACTAACTAACTAACTAACTAACTAACTAACTAACTAACTAACTAACTAACTAACTAACTAACTAACTAACTAACTAACTAACTAACTACTAACTAACTAACTAACTAACTAACTAACTAACTAACTAACTACTAACTAACTAACTAACTACTAACTAACTAACTAACTAACTAACTAACTAACTAACTAACTAACTAACTAACTAACTAACTAACTAACTAACTAACTAACTAACTAACTAACTAACTAACTAACTAACTAACTAACTAACTAACTAACTAACTAACTAACTAACTAACTAACTACTAACTAACTAACTAACTAACTAACTAACTACTAACTAACTAACTAACTAACTAACTAACTACTTTTCACTGACTACTGCATGCTGTCAGTATTACTCTTAAGTACTCCTGTTTTATTTGCACATTTTATTTGATCGCATCTGAACAACTGCTTTTTCCATAACCACGAAAAAAATTCTTTTGATCGAAACTCATTTTTAGACGCTTTAGTTCACTCTTGGTTAGAACTTATTGAAGTAGTTATTTGTAAATAAACATGGTATATACTTCCCTCCAATGTCATCACCGTGTTAAAATTATTAGTGATAATGATAACGAAGATGTAGTAGTTATTTAACTCATTACTTTTCAAGGTAAAATATTGCTGGGTTACTATTAACTTCACTTCAGTCCTCAGTATTAAATAGTGAAAGAGTGCGAAGAAATTTTAATTAAATTTTTAAAATTATATAAAATTTTCAAAACTTAAGTCAAATTTCATTTCGAGAGATCCCCCATTAGTACTAAAGTATTTAGTAATTAATATTAAAACTTAACGCCAATCGTTTTAATTACATTTCTTCTTAATCTTTAACTCAATTTTGCTTTTAAAATTAAAACAAAAAAAAACAAATAATATATTCGTATTACAAAAACAACACAAACTCAATTCCGTTTCTTTTCAGCTATAATGGTTTTTTAGTGCATTGCATACAAACATACACTCACACACTTTACGTCTCTAAAAGATTTTCTTTAAAGGTTTTTGCGATTAAAACGCCACGTTAACGCCTTAAATTTTTAACATTTTTCTAAAATGTTTTAAAGAAATACATTGGAACCGCAACTAAACACGCATTACAGACCCAAAATTCAACAACAAAAATCTTAATTGTAACAAAAATAATAAAAACAAAAGAAAAACAACCAAAATAACTTGTTATTTTTTATTCAGAACAAGTGAAGGCTGTAAAATATTATTATTTTTTGCGTTTTTGTTTTTTTAATTTTATTATTTAACAAAAAAGTAAAAGGCTGTTTATGCCGTTTGATCGCACAAAAAAATATACTTATGCCTAGTAATTCAAAATCTAATGGACGGATATTTGTTTTTGTATTAAGACAAAAATTCATAAAACTATAAATTGTTTAGTAATGAAATGCATAAATGTATGTTCGTTGTCCGTGCTGCGAATGTGTATCATAAATTTTTCTGCCAAATTGTGCAACTGGACCGACCAGTCATGTAATTTTTAACCTTAATCTGTTGGAATTTTTTGACACATACGCCCTGATTTATAATGGATATTGAAAAAAAGGCAACAGTTTAACGGATTTGCTTATGAAACATGTTTGTGAAACAAATTGCGAAATATTTTATGAATTGTGAATATTTTCAACAGAGGAAGAACCTTTTGAATTCATAATAAATTTATTTGAGACAAAATAACAGAAAAACAAACAAAAACCCAAAAACATAATGCGTTTCCATAATACTAAAATTGTTTTTTTTTTTTTACTTTAAATTGGATTATTGGAAATTCATAGAATTCATAAGGGTCGTTCTAGATTTGAAACACCTACAAGTTACTTAAAAATGTTTTTGTGCATTATTTCATTCATTTCTTCCTTTATTTAGGGTTTTTAATTTCCCCAGATTAAGGTACTTTTGTAAAAATTCCCTGAAATTTATTAGAATTTCTAAAAATTTTGAAATTGAAAATTCTATTCTATTGACTTGACTACAAACTGGACTATAGACTAGAAATCGACTAGACTATAGACTAAACTGTAGACTAGACTATAGACTAGAAAAAAGGCTAGACTATAGACTAGATTATACACTAGACTATAGAATAGACTATAGACTAGACCATAGACTAGACTACAGACTAGATTTTACACTAGACTATAGACTAGATTATAGACTAGACTATAGACTAGACCATAGACTAGATTATAGACTAGACTATATACTAGACTATATACTAGAATATAGACCAGACTATATACTAGAATATAGACCAGACTATAGGCTAGACTATAGACTAGACTATAGACTAGACTATAGACTAGACTATAGACTTGACTATAGACTAGACTACAGACTAGACTACAGACTAGACTACAGACTAGACTACAGACTAGACTACAGACTAGACTACAGACTAGACTACAGACTAGACTATAGTTTTGACTATAGATTAGACTACAGACTAGACTACAGACTAGACTATAGACTAGATTATAGTCTAGACTATAGACTAGACTATAGACTAGACTATTGTCTAGACTATGGACTAGACTATAGACTAGACTATAGACCAGACTATAGACTAGACTATAGACTAGACTATAGACTAGACTATAGACTAGACTATAGACTAGACTATAGACTAGACTATAGACTAGACTATAGACTAGACTATAGACTAGACTATAGACTAGACTATAGACTAGACTATAGACTAGACTATAGACTAGACTATAGACTAGACTATAGACTAGACTATAGACTAGACTATAGACTAGACTATAGACTAGACTATAGACTAGACTATAGACTAGACTATAGACTAGACTATGACTAGACTATAGACTAGACTATAGACTAGACTATAGACTAGACTAGACTAGACTATAGACTAGACTATAGACTAGACTATAGACTAGACTATAGACTAGACTATAGACTAGACTATAGACTAGACTATAGACTAGACTATAGACTAGACTATAGACTAGACTATAGACTAGACTATAGACTAGACTATAGACTAGACTATAGACTAGACTATAGACTAGACTATAGACTAGACTATAGACTAGACTATAGACTAGGACTATAGACTAGACTATAGACTAGACTATAGACTAGACTATAGACTAGACTATAGACTAGACTATAGACTAGACTATAGACTAGACTATAGACTAGACTATAGACTAGACTATAGACTAGACTATAGACTAGACTATAGACTAGACTATAGACTAGACTATAGACTAGACTATAGACTAGACTATAGACTAGACTATAGACTAGACTATAGACTAGACTATAGACTAGACTATAGACTAGACTATAGACTAGACTATAGACTAGACTATAGACTAGACTATAGACTAGACTATAGACTAGACTATAGACTAGACTATAGACTAGACTATAGACTAGACTATAGACTAGACTATAGACTAGACTATAGACTAGACTATAGACTAGACTATAGACTAGACTATAGACTAGACTATAGACTAGACTAGACTATAGACTAGACTATAGACTAGACTATAGACTATAGACTAGACTATAGACTAGACTATAGACTATAGACTAGACTATAGACTAGACTATAGACTAGACTATAAAGACTATAGACTAGACTATAGACTAGACTATAGACTAACTATAGACTAGACTATAGACTAGACTATAGACTAGACTATATACTAGACTATAGACTAGACTATAGACTAGACTATAGACTAGACTATAGACTAGACTATAGACTAGACTATAGACTAGACTATATTCAAAAAAGAAAATTGGTTTCATCCCCCCGAAAATCTCTGTATAGAAACCCTATTTATTTTCAACCAACATTTGTTTACAAATCACTTGTGTGGAAAATAATTTACTAAATTATTATTATATTATTTTCATCATTATTATTGTTTCTTCTTCTACTTTTTTTATCCCAATAATACAATAAAATGAAAATAATTTACCACTCATGCTCAGAATCATGCAATTAAATCTATTTTTATTACAATTAAATTAATCCAGTTTCTATGGAAACATT